>NC_092048.1:107784448-107973449 GCF_003086295.3 Arachis hypogaea
CTATGCACGAGATTTAAAACTATAATTCCCCTTATTTGGGCATTCCATTCCACTACCATACTGTCAATTTTAGCTATCGGCGATGGCTATAAATTAAAAGGTTTAAAGTTTAAACTTAAATTTCAAAAATTATACTATATTTAATTTGTTTAACCATTTATATTGAAGATTAATCATTGAATTGTTATTCGTATAAAATATATATTAAAATATAAAATATATATTAAAAATATATAAAATAAAGTTGGTGACAACATCGAAAATCCTAACCTTATTCTTAGATTTTACTTCCGGTACTCTTTAGGTACTCTAATCAGCATGAGAGAACGAGAAAGAGAGCTAGAGAAAGTGGATTGGAAAAATACAGGTTGGGGTAGGTTTAGGCAGTTATGATCCAAAGTCAAGGATTCAAGGATTTGGAACCGAGAAGTGTACGTCCGTTTGGAGAAGAAATCCTTTAGCATGTTTGTGGATGGTTACCAGAAGATATATCGAAACGTGAATTATTTAGCTTATTTTAGTGGACAGGGCGGATCATTGACATATATCTATCAAGGAAGATGAGAAATAGTGCGGTATACCTTTTTGTGTTCATATGATACACCATAAAAAGAGGAGCTATGAAAGCAATTTCAAAAATGAATTGAATGCGATTGCGAGGTCAGAAAATTTTTGTGGGAGAGGCGAGGTATAGACAAGATACTGACCAAGGGAAGAAGGCGGTGGTTGTGGACACTACGATTAGGTGGACTAATGATGGGGTTGTGGAACGTCGAAAAACCAGTGCTCTGGGGGAACAATCAGAAGAACAGAAAAACATGGACACTGAGAAGGGTAAGCATGAAAAATGTGGGACGAAGAAGATGGACGTCTCAATGGTACAGCCTAATTTGAGCTGGTTACAGAAGAGTGTTATCGTTATTATGATGACAGTTATAGACTTTGGTTTGTTGAACATGATAGCTAGTAAGGAGTGGCCTCACGTGATCAAGGTTTGTGAGATGGGAGTATACAAAGCCTTACTAACCTTTGATAGCATTCGCAGTATGGAAGCGGTGCTCGTACTTAACGGGAAAAAACTGTTGAAGTTTTTCTATAGAGTGTGGAAGTGGGAGGAGAATGAACGATGCAAAACTATAAGGGTGTGCCTCGAGTGCTTCGGAGTACCGTTACATACTTGGACAGAAGCTGCGTTCTGTACAATCGGTGAACAGTGGGGAGGTGGTGAATTGTGACGATACAACAAAATCATGTCAGTCATTTAGTGTTGGACGAGTGCAGATTGTCACATGCATGTTCGAGGTCATTCATGAATGGGTACAGATTACTGTAAGCACGGTTGGATTCGATGTGTTCATAAAGGAAGCGGAAACTGAAGTCGATGGCTTACTGCCTTGTGTGATGAAGGATGTGTTGGGAGGCACTGATGGATTTTCTATGGGAGAAAAATGTGCTATGGGAGAGCCTGGAAATCACAGGGGATGGTAATAACAGTAATACACAACTGTCGGAATGGGATGCAACAGCAGCTTTGATGGCGATGACGGTTAGGGAGGAGGATCAACGACAATGTAAAGTTGTAATTCAACATGAGGATTTAAATGAGTGGAGAAACAATTTTTTAAATTTGAAAACAGCAAGAACAACAGTTAGGTCAATCAATTAAGGTGTGCTGAGGGCTGATCAATCGAGTTTTGCAGCAAGTAATAAGGATGCTAATTCGGATAGAACTGAATTATGGGATTATGGTAGGACCGGGATGGTGGCTGAGGTGAAAATTAATAGCAATAGTAGGAGGGGCGGACGCAGGGCTATTGACACTAATTCTCTACGGGCAACCAGAGTTTTGGTAGAAGACAGACTGGGAGTGGGTTTTGCAGTTAAGTATGATACATATGATGCTATTGAAGGAAGGCATATGAGAGAAGGGTGTCGTGAATAATGGGGATGAACATTCAAAAAAAAGTTGTCCAGGTTGTTGTTCAGAAAACGTTGAATTAGCTAATGAGATAAAAGATGATGGCCAAGAGGTAGATGCGACACAAAGACGACTTGATATGGTGGAGGGAGGGATTGGTGAGACTGGGAGGGTTGTAAAGGACTTGGAAGATATAAGAATATCTGAAGACAGCGAAGCTGAGACTGAATCCTCTAAAACCAAATGGGATGATGAAATACAGGAAAACAAGAAGGCACGGGAGTTGGCAGTAGAATCTGGAGCAGTTCAGTATAATGAGGAAGATGATATTGTGACTATACTCAAAGCACAAAATGAGGCAATTACGCAGAAGAAAAGGCAAGCTAAACAGAAGGAAAAGGCAAGAAGAAGTCGGCCGAAAAATCGCAAAAAAGTGTGTACAGTTGGTTTAAAATGATTTTTAGTTCTTGGAATGTTAGGGGTTTGGGGGGAGTTGGAAAATTGAGTATGGTAAAGAGTTTTAGGAGAAAATTTCAGTTGAATATGTTAGGTTTAATAGAGACAAAGAAAGAGGTAGTAACCAAATATGATGTAGTGCAACTATGGGAAAATAATGTGGTAGGATGCGAGTACGTAGGGTCGGAAGGTGCTTTTGGTGCTTTTTAGAGGAGCAACTGTTATGAAGGGGAGATGGTTGTGTGTGGATGGCGTGGCGCTAAAAAATAATTTTAAGTGTGCTTTATGTTTAGTGTATGGTGTGCACCAAAGGGAAGAGAAGCTTGTCGTGTGGGAAGAGCTGAGCTTTTTATCTTGGCTTTGTCAAGTACCTTTTTGTTATTTGGGGGACTTTAACGAGGTTGTTCAAGTGGAAGAGAGGAAATGAGCTACCACTTTCACAGTGACTGTAGCTGAGTTTAAATCTTGGATTCAGGATATGGAGCTTTTGGACTTTGCACTTGCTGATCGTATGTTCACATGGTTTAGGGGTCAGTCGTGTAGCCGCATTGATAGAGTTCTGGTTAGTTTAGAGTGGTTGGAAGTGTTTCTTGAAACAAGGCTTAGACGATGTCCGAGAGGTTTATCAGACCACTATCCATTGAGTGGATATTACAAGATTGGGAGGGGGGGGGGGGGGCGAGACCTTTTCGGAGTCTGGATGCTTGGTTTACTCATGAGGGTTTCTTGATGATGGTGAAGGAGGAGTGGAGGAATTTAGGCGACGTACAATTCATTGACAAACTGAAGGCTTTGACGGTCCCGTTGGGTAAATAGCATAAGGAGAATTTTAGGGATATGAATATGAAAATGATGAAGTTTGAAAAAGAGTTAAAGAAAGTAGATGATATAGTTAGCAATGGGGTTGTTGATGGAACTGTGGACGCAAGAAGGAGGGCGCTGGTGAGCTCTTGTAAGAAATGGTATATCAGAAAAGAGTTACATTGGAAGAAGATGTCGCGATCTAGGCATGTCAAGGAGATGGATAAGAACACCCGCTATTTTCACAATCTTGCCTCGGCTCAAAGGAGAAACAATCGGATTGAGTCCTTACTGATTCTTGGGAGGATAGTGAGAAATCAAGCAAGGATTAAGGTTGCTATCAGAGACTTTTATAAGAATTTATATCATCAGGAGACCTCGCCAGTGATAGGATTCTGTGATGGGCTGGTTAATCGGATAACTGAGGAGGAGGAAGCAGAGTTGGAATGGATGCCGTCTAATGAGGAAATTAAGGATACAATTTGGGATTGTGAGTCAACTAAGTCACCAGAAAGTGATGGGTATAATATGAATTTCATTAAGAAGTGTTATTGGTGGGGAGTTCACTGCAGCTGTGATGGGATTCTTTCAGTCAGCTGTTTTACCTAGGGATGCAAATGTTACTTGGGTGGCTTTGGCGCCAAAGTTTGTCGTAGCTAAAGAAATCAAGGACCTTAGGCCAATGAGTATGGTGGGTTGTGTTTATAAGGTTATATCAAAGATCCTAGTTCGGAGGATGCGGAAGATAATGCCAGGGTTGGTAGGAGAAACACAGAGTGTTTTTGTGCAGGGTAGGAAGATACATAATGGGACTTTGATTGTATGTGAAAATGTGCAGTGGCTGAAGTTGAGGAAAAAGAGCTCGAAAATTATTAAACTAGACTTCCAAAAGGCTTATGATCGAGTCAAGTGGAGTTTTATGGATATTGTTTTGCAGAAGATGGGGTTTGGTCGTAGATGGAGGGAGTGGATAAAGAAGTATGTGTGTTCTGCGTCTATGTCGGTCCTAATAAATGGCTTCTCTCTAAGCCCTTCAAAATGGAAAGGGGTCTACGACAGGAGATCCTCTTTCTCCCTTTCTATTTGTGCTTGTTGTGGATGTTCTACATAGGATGATCAGAGAGGCAGTGGGGAATAGACGCATTACTCTGTTGTTGGTTAGAAGGGATAACATTGAGTTGTCACATTTACAGTTTGCGGATGATTTTTTGTCCTTCTGAAGAATAGACGATCAGAAACTATAAGAGGTTACTGTGCTGCTTTGAGATGATGTCAGAGTTGAGTATTAATTTTGACAAGTCCAACTTGATCCCAGTTAATTGTGAGCAGAGTTTGGCACGACAGATGTGTCGACTGTTGGAGTATAAAGAGGCGTATTTACTTATCAAATATCTTGGCATTTCTCGGGGGGCGAATCTGAGGCTGGTCAAGACATGAAAACCAGTGATTGACAAGGTAGAAGAAAAGCTAAGTCTGTGAAAAGCAAAGTCTCTGAATAATACGGGTAAGCTGGTTCTCATTAAATATCTTCTTAATAGCCTACCTATTTACTATAAAATGCCGAAGGCAGTAGGAGAAAAAATAATATCCTTACACAGATGCTTTTTGTGGAGTAAGGAGGACAGGAGGGACGGGATGCCTCTAGTGAAATGGGAAGTTGTACAGGCTCAAAAAGGAAGGAGGTTTGGGAGTTGGTGATGCGGTAATTCGGAATACAGCGCTCCTGATCAACTGGTGGTGGAGATTTTCGAAAGAGGATTGTCCACTTTGGAAATTGTATGTTCCTGTAATAACATGAATCATTCTGAGATGATTTGTTATTAGACTGTACCTACAAGAGGGGGTTATTGGAAGAAAATTTGTCAACTACAAATCAGGGAGGCACAAGTAAGAGAGAAGATGATAAGAGGCTTAGCCATAGAACTAGGGATGGCAGGATAATCTGCTTATGGGAGGATAGCTGGTTACCTTGTGGTGCTCTAAAAATTACTTTTCCAAGATTTTTCTCGGTCTCAAATCTTCAAGGATCTATCATAGGGGATTGTGGATTCTAGAATGAGCTAGAGTGGATTTGAAATTTTCAGTGGCGATAAGAGTTATTCCAATGGGAGCTGGAACTAGTAAACCAACTTCATGCAGTTCTACAATCAGTGAAACTGACAACTGAGAGAGAGAGGACAGAGTGGTCTGGAAATTTGATAAAAAAAAAGGTGTTTATTCTACTAACTACTTTATGCAGGTATTGCAGGCATAGTACTTCCGGCGGATATCGCAAGCTATAGCTTCACTAGTACTATTTGGAGAGGATTCGTCCCGCCAAAGGTTGAGTTGTTTACTTGGTTTGCATTGGTTGGTAGGGTGAATACAAGGGAAAGACTGTGTAAGTTAGGTGTTATTGGCCAAAATGATAACATGTGTATTTTATGTCATAAGTCTGTTGAAAATGTTTTTCACTTGTTTATTGGTTGTGAGCTCACTTGGCAGGTGTGGTGTGCTTGGTTGTTTGCTCTTGGAAGGATATGGACTATTCCAAGTACGCTCAAGCAACACTATGAAAGTTGGAAGGATATATCAGCGAGAAAGATGGAACGGAAGCAGTGGTTGGTTGACTTTTTTGCGGTCATTTGGACAATTTGGCCAGAAAAAAAATGATAGAATATTCAAAAATCAAGGTCCAAGTGAGATGGACATTATTAACAGATCCTTTACAAGTTACGATGAGTGGATTAGTAGTGAACATTGTGGTTGTTAATGGCAATGCCAGAGATAACTAGGAGTTGTTATTTTTAGCGTTATAAATTTTTGTTTCTTTTCTTTTGCTATATCTTATTGTGTTAAATTTTTTATTTAAAAAAAAATATGTAAAATAATATATATATATATATATATATATATATATATATATATATATATATGATAATAATTATTTTTATATACTGATAGTGTATGTGAGTCCACAATAACCAACATAGATGAGCATGTAAACTATACAAATTAGAAAAAGAGTTGTTAGGCAGTTACGCCCAATTTAACAACTATTGGTTAGGCTTAGCTACTGTATATATACCCTAATTGTAACTGCACACATTGGCTTGATTCAATAACATTTCACACTCTTCTCTCTCTCTCTGATTCTTCCCTTCTCTCTCGCTGAAGCTCTATATCAGTTTTAAGATCTGATACCTTTCATGGTATCAAAGCTTCGATCTGAATAACATGGCTTCTGCTGCACAATCAAACACTTTCACAGGAGTACCAATTTCAATGAAACTCGATGAAAACAACTTCTTACAATGTAAGGATCAAGCCGAATCAACAATTGAAGGAAACGAGCTCCTTGATCATCTCACCGGTGAGAACATTCCAACGATGTATCTTGCTGGTTCTGAATCTATCAATCCTGACTATACGTGATGGAAGAGACAGGATGCACTGTTGAAGTCCTGGTTGCTTGCTTCCATGACCAAACCATTTACAACAAGAATGGTTGGGTGTGTGTTCACGCATCAAGTCTGGAAGCGACTAGAAGCACATTTTTTTCTCACATTAAGGCAAAAGTGATGCAATTCAAGAACAGACTCAGTTCGATCAAGATCTTTGGTTCGGTGAGCGAGTACTTGTTGGAGATAAAAAGCACAGTTGATGCCCTAATCTCAGTTGGTGAACAGGTAAAAGATGATGATCATGTGAATGCTATTTTGCACGGTTTATCTGAAGAATTTGTGACTCTAATCACATCAATTGTAACAAGACCTGGAGGAATCACAGTTCCTGAATTGGAAGCAGTACTGTTATCTCATGAAAGCATGTTAGAGAGATACATAAAGCCTGAGCAATTTATACAAGCAAATTTGGCCTATCACAACGGCAGAGGAGGCACTAGAGGGCATTTCAGAGGAGCATTTAGAGGTTCAAGAGGCAGGTATGGTGGCAAAACAATGCGAGGAGGCTACGGTCGAGGCTATGGTAAAAACAAAAATTATGATAGAAACTATGGTGAAATCAGAAATTATGACGTAAGGCAAGGAAGAGGATATGAAGGCAATAGAGGCCAATCCTCAAGATTTCAATGTCAGCTCTGCAGCAAACTAGGTCACACTGCAGTTCACTGCTGGTATAGATATGATGGGGCAGACAATGCCAAATATGCCTCTCAAGAAAACATAGCTCCAAGAGCCAACTTAAGCAATGTTCTGGCCAATTCACCACCTATTCAAGATCAAGACTGGTATCCTGATTCTGGAGCCACTCATCACATGACATATGATGCAAGAAATTTGACTGATCAGGCAGATTATGCAGGTCATGAGCGAGTCATAATTGGGGACGATACAGGTTTGCATATTAATCTTGTTGAAAATGCATTAATTAAAACTTATTTGAGTTGCAAGAACCTATTATTGCAGAAACTTTTACATGTTCCTGATATCACCAAGAACCTCATGAGTGTCTATAAGTTCTGCTGTGATAACAATGTTTATTTTGAATTTCATCATAATGGTTGTTGTGTTAAATCACAGGAAACTAGAGAAGTTTTCCTCAAGGGAGTTGTTGATAATGGTCTTTACCGCTTTCTCAATTTCAACCTTACAAATACTCAAAGTAGTGCTAAAGCAGCTGCAGCATTCTTTACAAATATTGAACCAGCTAGTAATCCCTTGCTGTGGCATGCTCGTTTAGGCCACCCTTCAAATAAAGTTCTTTCTACAGTCCTTCAAAATTGTAACAAGTCAATTCCACTCTCTAAGTCTGTTTGTTCTTCTTGTTGTTTAGGAAAATCACATCAATTGCCCTTTATTGATTCTAAGACAGTGTACACAGCTCCATTACAACTAGTCTATTCGAATATTTGGGGACCAGCTCCCTCCCCTGATTCTAATGGAAATGTCTATTTTGTAAACTTCATTGATGCTTTCTCTAAATACACTTGACTTTACCTATTAACATCTATATCTCAACTCAAATCAGTGTTTAATCATTTTCAGCAAATGGTAGAATTGCAATTAGATACTAAGCTTAAAATGCTTCAATGTGACAATGCACCTGAATATGTTAACTTGTCAAAGTTTTTACAGTCTCGTGGAGTGATTCACAGGTTCTCCTGTCCTCATACCCCTCAACAGAATGGCAATGCTGAACGTAAGCACCGCCACGTGGTTGAAATGGGACTCACACTCTTGGCTGAAGCTGGAATGCCAACAAAATTTTGGGGTGAAGTCTTCCAAACTGCTGTCTACTTGATCAATGCACTACCAACGCCCACACTGCAAAACCAAACACTAATGGAGGTTTTGTTTGGCAAGAAGCCTTCCTATGATGCCTTAAGGGTCTTTGGTTGTCTGTGCTATCCTCACTTGAGGCCGTATAACCACAACAAGCTTCAGTTTAGATCTGAACCAGCAGTGTTCCTTGGCTATGGAAATTTGCACAAAGGATACAAGTGCTTACTGTCATCCGGGAAGGTTGTGATCACTAGAAATGTGATCTTTAATGAGACTCATTTTCCCTTCAAAGACTCAACTCCTCCCTTTCCGCCTACACCCAAAATCACCAGAGTCTCTGATGCCAATCCCTTATTCCCCACCATTCCTCGTCTCCCCACTTTTGCTCACCCCTTGGCACAACATCAACCCTCCACCATAACACAGAGTCTATCCACTCACACCACTCCTCAACCTCCTACTAATCCCTCATCTCTCTAAACAACCTCACCCACAAATACCTCATTGTATGGATCTAACCCCCCCCAGCAACTACACTCTTAGATGCACCGGCTGTCCAGCCTGTCCCCATTCCCATTCAGTCTCTTGAAAATGTCTTACCTCCATCTACCAACCCTGTGACTCAAAACAGTCATCCTATGGTTACCAGAGGCAAATTGGGCATTTTTAAGCTCCGGGCCCTTCATGCTAAACTCGAGCCTACCTCAGTGAAACAGGCTCTTTCTGATCCAAAGTGGCGGGCTGTCATGGATGCTGAGTACTCTGCTCTCATGCAGAATCACACCTGGAGTTTGGTGAAACTGCCACCAAATCGGGAGCCCATTGGTAGCAAATGGGTGTTTCGCATCAAGTACAATGCTGATGGATCTATTGACAAATATAAAGCCAGGCTGGTTGCCCAGGGTTTTCATCAGAGACCAGTGCTGGATTACAATGAAACATTCAGTCCTGTAGTGAAACCCGCTTCGATTTGCATTATGTTGTCCCTTGCTCTTGCACACTCCTGGCCTATCAAGCAATTAGATGTCAACAACGCATTCCTGCACGGTGACTTATCTGAAGATGTGTATATGTCCCAGCCAAAGGGCTATGAGCAGGAAGATGGGACCCTGGTCTGTAAGCTGACCAAGGCTCTCTATGGTCTGAAGCAGGCCCCTCGGGCCTGGTATGTGAAACTTTTGGGTGCCTTCAAGTGCCTGGGCTTCATCCCCACCAAATCCGATACTTCGCTCTTCACACAAATCACCCCTCAGTCCAGGCTATATGCACTTGTCTATGTTGATGACATAATTCTCACCGGTGACTCTGAACCTGCCATTAGTCAAGTCATTCAGCAGCTGAATCTCAACTTTTCTCTCAAAGACCTTGGAGACCTGCATTATTTCCTTGGTGTACAGGTTATCAAGATAGCAGGTGGAGGTCTCTCCCTCTTACAAACAAAATACATTCAGGACATTCTAAAGAAAGCAGGGCTAGAAGGTTGCAAATCCTACTCCACACCACTGCCCTCCACACTGAAACTCACTGTCACTGGGGGTGTTCCCTTTGATAACCCTTCCTTATACAGAAGTGTAGTTGGTAGCTTACAGTATCTGACCATGACTATGCCTGAAATTGCATACTCCGTCAATCGAGTATGCCAATTTATGCAGTCCCCATCCGAGGACCATTGGAAGGTGGTCAAGCGCATTCTTCGATATTTGAGTGGGACTCTACATCACGGCCTGCATTTGAAGAAAGGGAAGAATCTGCCAATTATGGCGTATTGTGATTCAGATTGGGACAGTGACCCTGATGATCGCAAGTCCACCAGTGGGACTTGTGTCTTCCTTGGTCCTAATCTAGTCTCGTGGTCATCCAAGAAGCAAATTGTTGTGGCGCGCTCTGGCACTGAAGCAGAATACCGATCCATGGCAGTCGCTGTGGCTGATGTATTTTGGGTCAGAAACCTGCTAACTGAGCTGCAATATCCCTTAACTGCTACTCCTCAACTCTTTTGTGACAATCAAGGTGCTGTATTACTGGCTGCTAATCCAATCCTGCACTCTAAATCCAAGCATTTTGAGTTAGACCTCCACGTTGTTCGGGATTATGTTGACAAGGGCACCATTCGGGACGGTTAACCATATTCCAGGCTCTGCTCAGCTTGCAGATATCCTGACCAAAGCAGTTCCTTCCTCACTGTTCCTTGATTACCGTGACAAACTCAAGGTTGCTGTCTCACCAACCTTGTGTTTGAGGGGGCATGATAGTGTATGTGAGTCCACAATAACCAACATAGATGAGCATGTAGACTATACAAATTAGAAAAAGAGTTATTAGGCAGTTACGCCCAATTTAACAACTATTGGTTAGGCTTAGCTACTGTATATATACCCTAATTGTAACTGCACACATTGGCTTGATTCAATAACATTTCACACTCTTCTCTCTCTCTGATTCTTCCCTTTTCTCTCGCTGAAGCTCTATATCAGTTTCAAGATCTGATACCTTTTATATACGTGTTTAAAGAGTATTTTTTATATTTATTTTTTTTTTATTTCACAAAGTTGTAAATTGTGATTTGGGTGCGATTTTATCCTCTCATTCATAAATTTTAAATTTAGAGAAAATAAGTAAAGTATGGAGTGAATTTTTTTTTTGAAAAATAATTTGTTATTAGAGGTAATAAAAATAGCAAGTTATAGGCTTTAAATTTCTTATTTTTTTTATTTAAAATATAACCTATTTAATTTTTTTTAAAATATGATTAACCTAATCAGTAAGTTACTCTTTTAAATTTTAATTACTTATATAAACCATAACAAAATAAACAGTTAAATTTAGCCAATTAATAAAAATGCAAAATACTCTTTATATATTCAGTAAAAGTGTTTAAAGATGAACTAATCTTTATTCTTATACCTTTATTTATGTTTAATATCTTTATAGATGCTTATATCCTGTTTGTTCAAGTATCATTGCTTGTATACAATTGAGATACGTAGATAATTAACTAAGAAAATGTGTCCAATAATAAAATCCAGGTTCTAACTTTTGGGAGAAGTCAACAATAGATAATGGATAGCAAGGACGGATCTATTCATGATGTTGTGGGAGCAAGTGTCCCACTAACATTGTTAAAAAGTATTAGAAAATATATATTTATGTATATATGTATTCTTATTATAAGATTGTATTTGCCTACATATTAAAATAAAAATTAAGCTAAACTTTTATGTTAAAAAATTTATTTTATTATTTAATTTCATACAATAGTAAAAATTTTCTTATTAAATCTGTTTATTAAATTTTATCAAAAAATACAATATATATTAAATCAAGTTAACAAAAAATAAAATATTATGATATTATTCAGTTAGAAAAATTATTTAGTTGAAGTTATATTTTTGAATTTTTTATTTAATTTTAATATTTATTAATAAATTGAAAATTTTTCTACTGCATCTGTATTTTAATAATTAATTTTTAAACATAAATTGAATTAGAAATTATTAAAAGTTTATACTCAATCATATTTATTTAATTTTTTCACATAACTATTCACGCAATCAATGTAAAAATTAGTTATTTTTATTAAAATAATGTTACGTAATTAAATGTACGTGTAAAATTTTTTTATATTGATAATGTACTAAATTTATTATTATTATTATTATTATTATTAGAAATTAACTTTGGTGTTTCTTTTATTAAATAATTGAATAATTATTAACTAATCTATAAAATATATAAGTTTATCTAATTTTTTAATCCTTATAATTTTACTAATTTTTTAGTTAAGTCCTTACTGTTTAAAGATTTATAATTAAATTCTTATATTAGATAAAGGTTTAATTACTCAGTTGGTCCCTATACTTTCACCAAATTTTTAATTCGGTCCCTATACTTTTTTTCCTTTCAATTGGGTCCCTACACTGCTTTAATTTTGTAATTAAGTCCTTCCTAGTGTAAAAAATATTAGAGTTAACTGAACATTTCTTCGCAAATTGAAGGTATTTATAATTAAAAACTTAATTAAATCTTTGACCGCATGTATTTTGGTAAAAATATTATGTTAATTTTAATATTTTTAACATGAAAAGGATGTAATTACAAAATTAAAAGTAGTGTAGGGACCCAATTGAAAGAAAAAAAAGTATAAGGACCTAATTAAAAATTTGGTGAAACTATAGGAACCAACAAAGTAATTAAACCTTAGATAAAATGATAAGAAAATCAGAACGAAGGACACAGGAATAAGAAAAAGACGACACAAAAAAACACAGTAAAAACATAAAAGAATAAATAAGGGGTTTTTTCTATTAGACTTCTAAAAAATATGTTCTTAGCAATCTAGGTCATTGGAAGGGTTTTTCTACTAAACCTCTAAAAAATTTATTCTTAGCAACTTAGATCATAGAAAATTGAAAATCTAGTTCAGAGGAATGAAAATTGAAAGAGACTAACACACAGAATTACCTTAGTGTTGGATTCTTCAATCTTCTTCATGCAACAAGTGAAACAAATCACTCACCTCACTTAATCACAATAAAAACGTGCATAAAGCAACCGAAAGATTTTTATTCATCAAAAGTTATTTAGAAAGACTCACAAAAATGTTTAAAAGATAAGATAACTTAATATAAATCTCCTAAAGATAAAATAACTAATTTAAATCAAATTTGATTAGATCAAATTTGATTTAAATTAAAATCCTAAAGATATGATAACCAATTTAAATCATATATATGTGATCTTATTAGATTTGATCAGATTTGATTTAAATTTAAAACACCTAAAAATACTACTAAACAAAACAAAATCAAATCAAATCTTTTGATATCACTAACAACAATTCAAATATAATTCTAACAAACTAAATTCAAATTTATGTCTTCTTAATAAACTTGAATTACCGTTTTGGGTTTCTTGCTGTTCTCGCTTAGCCCAATGGACCTTATGAGTCGTCGCCATTTTGGCACCACTATTTTTGAGATGAACTCTTGGTCTCATTGATGTCCAAAACTGGCATAGTATAATTCTTCTAGTATTCAGATCCTTAAACATAACAAAATTATCATTCTATTTCTTGTCTCTAAAATAACAAAAATGTTCTCTCAACACTTATCATAAAAATTTGTGATTAAATCTTTACAAGTTATTATTTTTTTTAAAAATACTAATCTTAAAATGTTTGGTTTAAACTGTATAACATTTTGATATACATTTATCATTATTGTATGAATTTAACAAATAAATTAATAATCGCATTAGTATCTATTAGTATACCAATATTTATAATAAATAAATAAATATCTAATATTTAATATTTAATATTTATGTTATTAAATTTTATATACTTTGATATATTTATAGGAAATTTTTTTATTATTCTTATATGTTATATGTTTGCCCTTATAACTTAAAATTTATGAATTCTTTGCTAATAGATAGGATTGATATTCAAATTCATTCTTAAAACATAACTTGATCTTTAAATTAATTTCTAAATGATATTGTTGGTTGATACATGAGCATCATAAATATATTTTCTATATGATCTAGATGATAATTTATTGATTTGTCAGAGAATTTTAGTAAATTATATCCTAGTATATATTACTTTGAGTTGTTTTGATTTGTTGATTTTAGGTAGCATTTGGGTGAAGGAGCAGATTTTATGAAGACAAAAAATAAGAGAAACTCACACCCTAGCTGCTGCCATAGTGGCGCTAAACGCCAAATCATCAGCCTATAGCACCAGATAGGGGTGGCAAGCGGGGAAGCCCGCCCCACCCCGCCCCGCCCTGCCAGAAGCCCGCCATTTGGCGGGCTGGCCCGCCCCGCCCCGCCTAGTGAGGCGGTCCCAGAATCCTAGCCCGCCCCGCCTAACGGCGGGCTGGCGGGCCGGCGGGCTAAGCCCGCCAAATATCCTCTTTTTTTTTTTTTTTTTTTTTTTACTTTTAACTATTAAATAATATATATAAAGATATAAAAAAAATCTCTTTTGTTTTTTACTTTTAACTATTATAATTTCTAAAAGTATAAACAAATTATAATTTTTGTATTCACAAACATTAAAGTCTTTGTAATTATAAATATTGTTTCCAAAGCAAAATAAACATAATCCAAAACATAATTAACAATATTGTCTCTAAAACAAAACAAACATAATCTAAAACACCCAATTTTCATCTTCATTCTCTTGTAAGTTGGGTTGGGGAAGTTGGGTTTTGGTAAAAAAAATTATAAAAATACCCCTTGCTAAAAAAAGACTAAGCCCGGCGGGGAAGCCCGCCCCGCCCCGCCAAAGCCCGCCAAAACCAGCGGTTTAAGCGGTGCGGGTTAAGCGAGCTTTTGCTATTTGGCGGTCCCAATTTTCCAGCCCGACCCGCCTATTTTGGCGGGTTACGCGAGCCGGCCCGGCGGGTTTAGTCGTAGCCCGCGGAGTTACAATAGAAAATACAGAGTTTTCGAGTTAAAACAACTTATACAACTTATCTCTCAAAGTAAGCCTCTAAGGCAACAGAATATAATAACAAAAGTGAGAGAACTACAATATAAAAACCAAAATACAATGATAGCAAAAGATCCTCCACTCTGTCACCATCCGCAAACTCACCGAGGTGGGTTGCGACTTGCATCTGAAAAGTAACAACAACATATGGTATGAGAACCGGAGGTTCTCAGTATGGTAACAGTGCCCAATATATAAGATATAAGGTTTTGGGATGCCAAAGGTAATCCTAGAACTCTACATCACAAATATTCAAGCTTAACAAAATAAATAACTTAAACCATAAGCCATAAACAATGTTATCTAAACTTAGTGGATTCCTAAGTAATACTAATCACACTACTGTATCCCACAGCCTTCGCCAACCTAACCTCCGTGCGATCCCATCGGCCCCGCCTCCCGATCCTCCTTAACGTTAGTAAAACACATTTAATACAAATAAGTAAAGCACAATTAATATCCATGTATAACAAGTTAATCAACTAGCATATAAACATATTATTCAAATAGGCATAACTCAAGTAATCAAAGCAAACAAGCAGATGGAAAAGGCATATGATGAATATCTACCCTATTTGGCTCATGATATTACTTGTCGGTTCAAAATACCAAGACGACACATCCCCGGGATGTCGCCTTTCTGTCACGACTAGGGTTATAGTGCCATACTCACTCTTTCTAGTGCCCAGCACTTTATCTTTCGCCCTATGAGTTATAGTGCCCGGCACACTCTTTCGTGTTATAGTGCCCGAGTTCACTATGGCGGCAGAAAGGTTATGTGAGCGGGAGACTGCCACAGTTTTCACATCTCAACATATGCGGGAGACTGCCTCCGCCCCTATGCCAGCATTGCTACCTCGACAAGTGGTAGAATGCCACAGCCCTTGCCCAAGGTGCATAGTGACTTCCCAAACATAACAATTCAATAATACAGCACATCTAATAGCACAATTCCGTTTATATACATTCCATTAACCATAATCCTTCGTTCTCAAGTTCCAATCCCATTATCCATCATCAATATCTCAAGTTCATCATCAACCCGGATCCCTATTAAATCACAAGACAAATCCATCCAACTGACATACCAAGCCTAAGTCACTGTCTTAAAAAACCCATATATAAATCTATTAATCTCAAACATAAACACATCTATACTAGTCTTAGGGCTTAATTATTAGCCACAAGTCTTAAGGAAAAGTTAAAGAAGTTGGGAAAGCTAGAGATCCTTTGAAAACGAAGAAAAATTATTTTTCAGCAAAACAAGGATTATGCGTACGCATACCCTTGTGGTGTGTACGCACAGGGTTAAAAATGGGTGGTCGCGTCCACGAGTGTCCCAACCCGAATAGGATGCTCACGTCGCAGGTTAAATTCTCGCGTACGCATGCCTTGAAATTACATACTCGCGTACGCACGCAAGTGCCCGCGTACGCGAGAGCCCCAGGCAGTGGAGAATGCTCGCGTTGCATGCACTGTATCGCGTACGCATGCTGTATCAGAATTAGAAAAATTATAAAGCTGCAGAAAATCAGATTTTCATACCGAAATTCAAACGCCCATAACTTCCTCTACAAAATTATATTTTTCTCAAACTTTATACCATTTTAATACTCTTGAAATCATCTTTATTTGAAACAAAAATCATTCAATTTCAATGTCTGAGGCTCAAGTTATGATCCGCCAAAGTTCAGTAAAAATATGATTTTGCAAATTCTCTAGTTTCCAAAACCAAACCAAACCAAACCAAAACCCACCCAAAGATTCCAAACTCAACCAATTCAATACCAAAACATACTAAATCCAAATCACTTTCTAACCATTTTACTCAATATTTCTCTTCTCCACTCAATAAATCCATACATCTAATAAATCTCAATTCCAAACATACAACTCCAACAATTTCCATAATTTCAATCCCTCACAAGCATTATTTACCAACACACATATATATCCTCCTCAATACTCATCAAACTCAACGATCATCAACAATTCTCATTAACATCTTTAATCAATATCAATCATCAAAATCATCACAATCATTAAATTCATCATACATCATCAAATCCACAATCATCAACAACTATTTTAATCCTATCCTAAGGTTCACTAGTCTAAGGTTCACGAAACATTATATATTACATAAAGAAAACCGAAACCATACCTTGGCCGATTACCCTCCACGTACAAAACCACTTCACCACAAGCTTTCAAGACTTCACCCAACACCAAACAACACCAAGAACACTCTATATCATGAAAAATAACAAGAATCAAAGCTAGGATTTATGACATACAACTAAACACAAGGTTTTATTGATATCTTACCTTGCCCAACGAGTTTTGGGGTAAAACCTACTACTCACCCAAGTTAGATTACACCTAAACAATAATAACACAAAGAAACTCAACAATCCAAAAGTTATTTTCGAAAATGACATAGGACAGAGAAAAGGAGCTTAGAATCAGAGTTTCTTACCAACTTTGATGGTTTAGAAAGAAAGAGCTCGACAAGAGCTTCGGTGGCCGTAAACCGTTCGTCAATCCGAGCACCGTAGCTCAAGTTATAGCTCAAAGAAGGAGATGATGAATAGTGTCAATGGTGGACACTCTTCTCTCTCAATCTCATGTTCCTCTCTCCCTCTTTGTGCTGAAAATGAGCTTTCTTGGCTCATTTAAGACTTTATATATTTTGGGCTTGGGCCCAACTTGGGTCTGGTCCAACTGCGTAGCATTTCTGGTTCGTTTGGCCCAACTTTAGGCCAAAAGCTTTAGAATGAGTGCCTGGTTTGCTATTTCAAATACTTTTCTAAGATTTTCTACTGTTTTATTCTCTCTCATGCAGTACTGGACAGACTTAAACCGATAGACGTTTTTACGCAAAAATTTTCAAAAAAAAAATTTTTCCCAATAAGAAAAATCCGCTGAATCCGATTCTCACATTTATATTTAAAAAAATATTCTTATATTTTCGAGCCTATTCCGGACAATTAAATTATTGTATTCTACTTAAGTGGTTTTTCATAAAAATTCCGCTTCTTATATCCTCTCCTCCTAAAAAAAAAAGATTTTCGCCCGCGAAAATGCTAACCACCACGCTTCCGCTGCGTCACCCCGATCGTTCGTCATCACGAATCCAAATTCCTCAGCTACATCCACTAGAATCTTCCTTTCCCGTGGCTTATTCCAACAAAACCCTAAGCTCTTGCAGTCTTAACGATGACTTTCCGTAAGATAGAACTAAGCTACCCTTACGTCCAAGCAACATATTATACCCACAGTATACGCTTACCTTTCATCGGAGGATCCGATCCTGTCGCATCACGTGCAACCATAGTAAACACCCGACTTGGTTGCTGATTCCAACCCGTATCTTGATTCCTCCCCTGACAGCAATCATTGGCAATATATCTAGGTAGTCCACAGTTAAAACATACACCTCTTCCCCTTATTTGACGGCACTGGTCATAGTTAGCTCCTCTAAAGTTGCCTTGAGTCTGAGGACGCTGAGGTGCATGCCCGTTCCTCTTGAAATTTTTCCCCTTTCGTTGAAAGAATTCCCCACAGAGTCGGTCGTTGTTACTTCCACGAGCATCTTTCAACAATCTACCTTCCTAGCATATTCTTCCACAACTCTTGCTTTGTTTACTAACTCCGAGAATCTCCTAATCTCCAATGGAGCCACAACGGTCATGATGTCATCCATGAGTCCTTTTTGATACTTGATGCATTTTCATCCTTCGTAGGACTCAGAAGCTCCCTGACATACCCTAAAAAATCTTCAAAGCTCTTCGAACTTGCTGGTGTACTGTGCCACAGTCATAGACTCTTGCTTCAGCTGCATGAGTTCCAATTCCCTTGCTTCCCTCATCGACTCCGGAAAGTACTTCTTATATAATAGAGTCTGAAATAGTTCCCATGGGATGTCCCCATTCTAAAGTTACATCAATCGGCACTCCCCTTGCCACCAGTGCTGTACCTCACCCAACAAATTTTTAGAGGTTTCAAAACCCCTTTTCGGTTTCGTGATGAAACCATGGTGTACACAATTGAGGTTGAGGAGTCCCTCTCTTGTTACATCGGGGAATTGAGTAGAAGGTTGAGGAGTCCCTTCGATTCAATTTCCAAACTATGGCGTTGACAAGTTAGGTTGAGGAGTCCCTTTCTTGTTGCGTCAAGAAATTGGGTAGAAAGTAGAGTGATTCTCTTTGTACTCAATTTCAATCTATCCTTTTTATTATTATTTTTATTTCAATGTATCTTTTTATTCAGTTTGAATCCTTATTTTCTTATTTATCTTTTTATTTCTTTATCATTTGGTATTAGAGCTCAGGTATTAGATTAATTCTTATTAATCTATATTTGTTCTTCTTTTATCATTAAAAAAAAAAGAGTCCAATGTATGTTGCGTCTTTCTTTAAGTTATTGTGTTCTTGTTTTCGTTTGCGTTTCATTATTATTTAAAAAAAAGCATAAAATGAAAAAAAAAAGGAAAAAAAAAAGAAAGAAATTATCTTCCTTGTAATTATTGTCCTTTTCATATATTATTTTTTCCACCTACAAGATTCGAGGACGAATCTTTTTTGAAGAGGAGGAGAATGATACGTGCTTCAAATGTTCGAGATATGAAGAGTTCAAGTATTATTTAGAAGATATTAATTTATATTTTTAGAATATTTTAATTTAATGTATTTTGATTTTGTTTATTTAATTACTAGATTGGGCCTTATGTTTATGGGCTTTAGGATTTTTATTTGTTTTAACCTAATAAGAGGTTATAAATACCTCCTTAGCTATTGTAGTCATAGTATAGAATTTTTAGAGGTTTCAAAACCCCTTTTCGGTTTCGTGATGAAACCATGGTGTACACAATTGAGGTTGAGGAGTCCCTCTCTTGTTACATCGGGGAATTGAGTAGAAGGTTGAGGAGTCCCTTCGATTCAATTTCCAAACTATGGCGTTGACAAGTTAGGTTGAGGAGTCCCTTTCTTGTTGCGTCAAGAAATTGGGTAGAAAGTAGAGTGATTCTCTTTGTACTCAATTTCAATCTATCCTTTTTATTATTATTTTTATTTCAATGTATCTTTTTATTCAGTTTGAATCCTTATTTTCTTATTTATCTTTTATTTCCGTATCAAACTGATAGGTTGCAAACTCCACGAACTAAATCTCTGGAACATGTTGAGCTTGCAGCGCACGCTCCATGGCTTGAAACCAGTTATCCGCTTCAGTAGGATCTGTCGATCCTTTAAAACTTGGCGGGTTAACCTTCAAAAAGGTCGCTAACTTCATCGGAACACCACCGCCCAAGCCGTTTCCCGCACCTTCTCCATTTTCATTGCCGTTACCATTCCCATGTCCCATCCTCTTCATAGCCTGAGCAGTCGCAACAGCGTTCGGTTGCATGGTGTTAGCTAGGTTAGTCATCACCGCCATAAACTCAGCATAATTATCATTTGGCAGGTTTCCCTCATTCTCTCCACGAGTACGTAGTCGACCTTGCTTGCGAGACGCCATTTGAATTTTCTGTCCACACCAAACAATCGATATCAAGGTGATCAGTCTCAATATCTTAAGCTTAGTGCTTCAATTATCCCAAAAGTACTCACAAACAAGCATTCTATGCTTATCAAGCAGATAACCTAAATAGCATGAAAGAAAATTGACCCAAAGTATGTAATGAAGCACAATCGGTCCATCCATCATGCTCATGAGGATGAACTGCTCTAATACCATAAATGTAACATCCCGTTACCCTAAGCCTTACCTCTAGCCATAAAGCGAAGGATAACGAAGCATAACGACAGTTCTAAAACTCATACAGTAATAAATATAGAATGAAATAGTAATACTAGAAGCCCAATGAAAGAATAAAAGTTCAAAAATCGCATAAAGCGGAATTACAAAGCGCGAAGCGTTCACACACAATAACTAAGAGCGTAAAGGCACAAGATAAGACATGAGACGTAATATAATAATAATCAAGATAGATATATATAAGTATGATAAACAAAAGGGCTCTAGTCGTATCCTGTGGAGTTTAGGCCGACTAGTTACAATAGAAAATACAGAATTTTTGAGTTAAAACAACTTATACAACTTATCTCTCAAAGTAAGCCACTAAGGCAACAGAGTATAATAACAAAAGTGAGAGAACTACAATATAAAAACCAAAATACAATGATAGGAAAAGATCCTCCGCTCTGTCACTATCCGCAAACTCACCGAGGTGAGTTGCGACTTGCATCTGAAAAGCAACAACAACAAATGGTATGAGACCGGAGGTTCTCAGTATGGTAACAGTGCCCAATATATAAGATATAAGGTTCTGGGACGCCAAAGGCAATCCTAGAACTCCACATCACAAATATTCAAGCTTAACAAAATAAATAACTTAAACCATAAGCCATAAACAATATTATCTAAACTTAGTGGATTCCTGACTAATACTAATCACACAACTGTATCCCACAGCCTTTGTCAACCTAACCTCAGTGCGTTCCCGTCGCCCCAGCCTCCCGATTCTCCTCAATGTCAGTAAACCAAATTTAACGCAAACAAGTAAAGCACAATTAATATCCATGTATAATAATTTAATCAACTAGCATATAAACATATTATTCAAATACGCATAACTCAAGTAATCAAAGCAAACAAGCAGATGGAAAAGGCATATGATGAATGTCTACCCTATTTGGCTCATGATATTACTTGTCGGTTCAAAATACCAAGACGACACATCCCCAGGATGTCGCCTTTCTGCCAAGACTAGGGTTATATTGCCCTGCTCACTCTTTCTAGTGCCCAGCACTTTATCTTGCGCTCTGTGAGTTATAGTGCCCAACAGACTCTTTCGGGTTATTGTACCTGAGATCATTCTGGCGGCAGAAAGGTTATGTGAGCGGGAGACTGCCACAGTTCTCATATCTTAACATATGCGGGAGACTGCCTCGACCCCTACGCCGGCACCGCTACCTTGACAAACGGGAGAATGTCACAGCCCTTGCCCGAGGCGCATAGCGACTTACCAAACATAGCAATTTAGTAATACAGCACAGCTCATAGCACAATTCCGTTTATATACATTCCATTAACCATAATCCTTCATTCTCAAGTTCCAGTCTCATCATCCATCATCAATATCTCAAGTTCATCATCAACCCGGCTCCCTATTAAATCACAAGACAAATCCACCCAACCGACATACCAAGCCTATGTCACCGTCTTCTAAAACCCGTATATAAAATTCTATTTTTCTTAAACTTCATACCATTTTAAAGCTCTTGAAATCATCTTTAGTTTGAAATAAAATTCATTCAATTTCAATGTCCAAGACTCAAGTTATGATCCGCCAAATTTCAGTAAAAATATGGTTTTGCAAATTCTCTAGTTTCGAAAACTTCCAAAACCAAACCAAATCCAAACCCACCCAAACAATCCAAACTCAACCATTTCAATACCAAAACATACTAAATCCAGACCCAAAGTCCCTCAATCACTTTCTAACCATTTCACTCAATATTTCCTCTTTTCCACTCAATAAATCCATACATCCAATAAATCTCAATTCCAAACATACAACTCCAACAATTTCCATAATTTCAATCCCTCACAAGCATTATTTACCATCACACATATATATCCTCCTCAATACTCATCAAACTCAACAATCATCAACAATTCTTAATAACATCATTAATCAATATCAATCATCAAAATCATCACAATAATCAAATTCACCGTACATTATCAAATCCACAATCATCAACAACCATTTTAATCCTATCCTAAGGTCACTAGCCTAAGGTTCACGAAAAATTACATACTACATAAAGAAAACCAAAATCATACCTTGACCGATTACCCTCCACGTAAAAAACCACTTCACCACAAGCTTTCAAGCCTTCACTCAACACCAAACAACACCAAGAACACTCTATATCATGAAAAACAACAAGAATCAAAGCTAGGGTTTATGACATATAACTAAACACAAGATTTTAGTGATATCTTACCTTGTTCAACAAGTTTTGGGATAAAACCCACTACTCGCCCAATTTAGATTACACCTAAACAATAAGAATACAAAGAAACTCAACAATCCAAAAGCTATTTTCAAAAATAACATAGGGTCGAGAAAAGGAGCTTGGAATCAGAGTTTTTACCAACTTTGATGGTTTAGAAAAGAAGAGCTCGGCGAGAGCTTCGCATGGCTGTAAACCGTTCGTCAATCCGAGCACCGTAGCTCAAGTTATGGCTCAAAGAAGGAGATGATGAATAGTGTCAATGGTGGACACTCTTCTCTCTCAATCTCACGTTCCTCTCTCCCTCTTTGTGCTGAAATGAGCTTTCTTGGCTCATTTAAGACTTTATATATGTTGGGCTTGGGCCCAACTTGGGCCCGGTCCAACCGCATAGTATTTTTGGTTGGGCCAAGACCTTTAGAATGAGTGTCCAGTTTGTTATTTCAAATACTTTTCTAAGATTTTCTACTGTTGTATTCTCTCTTACGCAGTACTGGATAGACTTAAGCCGGTACTGCCGGCGAATCTACCGGTACGCATTTTTACGCAAAAATTTTCAAAAGAAAATATTTTCCCACTCAGAAAAATCCACTGAATCCGAATCTCACCTTTATATTAAAAAAATATTTTTATATTTTTGAACCTATTATGGGAAGTTAAATTATTCTATTCTACTTAAACGGTTTTTCTTGAAAACTCCGGTTCTTACATTAGAAGCTCTGTTTCCTTTAATGGATTAATCCTATTTGTTCTTCTACTCTTGATTAATGCATTGTTTTCTCTTTAAGAATTGGTTTCGTTCTTCATCTTAAGGATTAGAGTATATTAGAAAATGACCCTAATCTAAATTGAATTCCTTTGAATCTTAGAAAAGTTAAATCACTAGAATTAAAGCTTGAAACCTTTTTCTCACAATTCTTCAATTATCTGGATTTAATGTGATACGTGACATATAATTGGATTATTTTTGGGTTCATAAGGATTGTGTGGTTTATAAACCAGAATTTGAACTTAACCTTTTAACATAATTGATTGATCAAGGAATTGACAGTTGGTTAGGTTAGAAGAGTCTGAATTGTCAAGGAACTGGAATTCAATCTCTTAGAGTTTGTCAAAAACTAAATCTTTGTCCGATCAAGGTATTTGATAATGGTTGTTAATACAAAAATTTAAACATCTCCAAAATCTTAACTCTCTTCTCATATTATCTTCTCACACGTTTATTGTTTGCATTCTTCAATTCATTGTCTTTTATGCTATTTGATATTCAAAACTCTTAATTTCATTTGTCTAACTAGAATAATCAGTCAACCATTGTTTGCTTAGTCTATTAATCCTCGTGGGATCGATATTCACTTACCGTGAGTTTATTACTTGATACGACCTGGTGCACTTGTCGGTAGTTTGTGATAAAATTCCACATCATTAGTCATATTAGTCCTTATTGAAAAATATAACCATTAATCAAATTGATCCTTTCATTAATTTCATGATAACATGTCACAAAATAATTGACAGGGACAAATATAACTAGCAAAATTTTTCGAGAACTCATTTGGATAAAGTGTTATCTTTTGAGTGACGAATATGATTAAATCTCTAAAGTAGTCCCTCAAATTTACAATTTTCACCATTTTAGTCTCTCAAATTTAAAATTTATTATATTAGACCTCGAGATCCAGTTTTGGGCACCATATTGGTTCCTGTATCCTTTCTAGCACTAAGTTGACTCTGACTTATCATTTTAGACAAAGGGCTAAACGCCATTATTTCGTTTTGGTGCTTAAACTAAGCAAAAATGAAAAGACGAAAAAAAGTTTAAATGATGTGTTAATTATTTTATCTTCACTTATGCTCCAAAATAATATCATTTTTACTTTGTTTAAACGTCAAAACTGAAATAATATCATTTAATCCGGTATTTAATATAGTAAATTAAAGTCAGCTCAACATTTTATTTCTTGACTCAACGCTAAAACAGATCTAAAGAATAATATAATGGATGAAGATAAATTTTGAGAACTAATATAATAAATTTTAAATTTGATGGACTAAAATAATAAAAGTTATAAATTTTTTAGATTATTACAAAAATTTAATCTAATTTTATCACTAAAACAGAATTGTTATAAAAAAATATTAACTATATTTTCTTAATATTAAAATTTAATTTTTAATAACTAATTTTAATGCTTGTTTATAATATTTTTTATAAGATTATTATACAATGACAAAGTCAGGGAAATAAAGATCTGTAGCAACTTGCCTATTGAATTCAAAGATATATTGAAAGGGAGATGTATATATCACGCGGATATGCCCCACTACTGACTGCTCATCGAAATGGAATAATGGCGTTCATCATGCGGATATTTTACAGAAAAATATTAGACAATTAATATTTTTTATTAATATTATATTTTGAATGAGTTTTTTATATTATTAAAGTTTAAAATTTAAAAAATAGAATTTGAAATTTAGCATAAAAATATTTTTATTGATTAAATATTAATAAAAATAAAAATATTAAAATTAATTACTAAAATTAGTTACTATATATATTTACGTATAAATATATGTATAATTTAATTTATCTTTAATATGTATTTTGTATTTTAATATACATTCTATTTTAGTAGTTACTGATTTTAGTATATATTTAATATAATTATAATAAAAAAAATAATAAATTTTATTAGTCATCTAACATTATTTCAATAAAACTAACCGACCAAATAATTTATCGACTAAGTCCTAACCAAGTGAGATACGCGCATTTCTTTTTTAAACGTAGTCAAGTTATTGTCGTTTTCTTCTACTTATTTTTTTTCTTCTTTTTTCTTTTGTTTTTTTTTTTGTTCTCCGAAATTCTTCTTCTGCACTTTTTTTCTTCAATGTTTTTTTTTCTTATTTAATTTTTTTCTTTTTTTTCTCCGCATCATTATTATCATCATCATCCTCCTCCTTCTTCTTCTCTTATTTATTTTTAAAATATTAAATTAAAGCACAGAAATTTTGATTCATAATATAAAAATTTTCATGCACAACATAAATTTTTAAGAGATTACATAATTAAAAAAATTAATACCCAACTAATAAAATACGTATAATATATAAATTTTGATACACAACATAAAAAATTTAGTGTATAACAAAAAAATTTGGTACACGACATAAATATTTTTGAAGGACTATATGCAGGGACGGATTCAGAAAGTTTAGTATGGAGGGGCCGATTTTAGATAAATTTTTTTATTTCATAAAAATAATTAACATATAGTTATTAGAGTTAATTTTTTTAAAAAAATTTATCAAATATATATGTATAATTATAATTTTTTTTCACTATTTTATTTTTAATATGATAGTTACATAAAAAATATAACAATATCAATAGTACATTATAAAATTATAAAGTACCAATAATTTATAGCGTGTTTAGTTAAAAATGATCACATATCTTATTAATTAAAATTAATTCTTTCAAAAATTTTAAAAAATTTGAAAATAAATGATAAATTATTAATTATTTGAAAGACACAATACCTTTATAAAATACAAAATATAAGATATTTTTATAAAAGTTTTTCTTTCAATAACGTAAATTTAGAAGAAAAATAAGTATTTTTTATAAGAAAAGAATATCTAAAGTACATAATGTGATTATCAAAATATAACTACGTAAGTTATTATTAATATAATAATATAAATTTTAAATATGTTAATATAAAATAAACATATGATTTTTTTTAAATAAATATAGAGATTATTATATAAAAACTAATTTAAAAGTTACAAAGACTTGAATATATGATATTAAATTAGTTAAGTGAAAAATATTAGTGAATTAAATAATTGAGACATAAATCTATCACATAATAAAAAATAATACATATAAAAATATTAATTTATATAATATTTTTATATTTTTAAATACATATCTCATATATAAATATAGTTTCTAAAAATTTTGGGGGGCCGAGGCCACTACTCGCCCCCCTCTAAGTCCGTCCCTGACTATATGTTCAAAATATTGATATCCAACCAATAAAATACATACAGTACAAAAATTTTGGTGCACAATATACACAGCACACGAATTTTTAATGTGCATCACAAAATTTTTTAAAAGAATATAATTAACTTACCTAACTAACAAGATATATTCACTACAAAAATTTATGTGCCATGCGTAAATATTTTTGTGTCATGCATAAAAATTTGTATTATATGTAAAACTTTCTATGATATATCGATAAAATTTAATTTTTGTAATGTGTAAAATTTTTGTCTATATGTAAATTTATGTGCTATGTCAATAAATTTCTGTGTTTTCTAACAAAAATTTATGTGTTGAAAAAAACGAAAAAAAAGAAGTGGTAATGCACGTATTTTATTTGTTGAATTTGTGTCAATTTAGTTGAATTTGGCTAAAAAATTGTTTATACATGTAATCTTAAAGCACTTGCATTAAAAAATTGAAAAAACTAAACAACTCATATATAAAGGACCTACTAAAAAAATTGAGTAAATTATTGCAACATCATCAATTAGACCCATCCTATAAACCAAGCAAAATTATGAAGGTTCTGATTCTCAACCAATATATATATATATATATATATATTATTGCAATATACCAACGTCAGCAATTAAAATCCAAAGCTGATAACAATTTAAAATAAAAAATAAAAAATAAACTTTTTATAATAAAAATATACACCCTTCATTTTAACTCTAAGCAATTTATTTATTTATTTATATAAAATAATATTAAAATCAACCGCAACAAATATTACTGCATAATATAGATAGAATTCATGTAAAATTGAGTCATAAACTAGCTTCTTCAAATATGATGCTGAGTCATATTTGTACAAATTTAATAGTGTAAAATTGAGAGAGAGAGAGAGAGAGAGAGAGAGAGAGAGAGAGAGAGAGAGAGAGAGAGAGAGAGAGAGAGAGAGAGAGAGAGAGAGAGAGAGAGAGAGAGAGAGAGAGAGAGAGAGAGAGAGAGAGAGAGAGAGAGAGAGAGAGAGAGAGAGAGAGAGAGAGAGAGAGAGAGAGAGAGAGAGAGAGCAAACGACGTTAGTGGTCATTTTGACAATGTCAACCTCTGAAATTGGAGTAAAACACTTATTTCTCATGTTTTTAAATCGCACTAAATAAGTGTCAATAGACCCTCTCTCTGCATATTTGACAGAGAACAAATTAAATCTGTAAGGTTAAGTTTCAATTCACCTAAGAAAAATTATTGAACATGAAAATTTTTTTCTAACTATGCTCAAGAATGAATAGAGTTTGGTCTCAAGTTACAAAACTAAGTAAAGCCATTTTTTATTAAAGAAGAAGGGAAATATCTCATCTTAAGATATTTATTAGAAGCTTCTTTTTCAATTTTAACAGTATATCGAACAATATATTTTATTGTAGATTCATTTTTTTTCTCCAAAAAATTTTGTAAAGAATTTTGAAAAATTTCAACCTCTTGAAAGTTCTGTTTGTTGGACACATTCAGGAAAAGCTAACACAAAATATGACCTATTTAAACAATCAACATTAAATTCTTAACGATTTAAAACTTGTTCGATATTCTTGGCTAAATTATAATATCCCATATGCTGTTTTTCCTAAGTCTTTTTAGCATATTATCAGTATTTTGACCATGTCTATACATATGAACATTATAATTAGGAACTTTTTCACTATTTTGGTTGATATTTAATTTTCTTATAAATCTACCGCAGTGCCTATTTAGCTGTTCAATTCTCGTGTTAGTATTTTCTAAAAAAGAATTTAAAATTGTTACCATTTAATGAGGTAATATGTTTACTAGATCATAGTGACTTTCATCCATTTATTGTCTAATAGTTACTAAAAATTCAACTGTTTCACTAGGTTGATTAACAGGCATTACTTTTGATATGTCAGAAAATACAAGTCTAAGAATTTTTTTACTCTACTGATAGTAGGTGTAGTTGAATTAGATGTGTTATTATCCCCTATATTAGTAACATGTGAAAAATTTTATTGTAGTATATATAGACTTGATATTCCAAAAATAGGTACATTTGACATGACATAAGGACTCTAGTAAAAAAAATTTTAATATATTGAGTAGAGAGATACATGTAATCCTTGTGTCGTCCGGAGGGGGAGGGAGACATACTCGGTGGCAAGCTATAAGGCGATGAAACCCTTTTTTAATCAAAATTCAAGTTTGAAACTCATGTAGTTAACCCATTCTATTTTTATTTGGTTAATTCCAGAAAAATAGAACAATTGACTGCTGGGCTGTATGAGGCAGAAAATTCTCAAGTACGGTTCTAAGGGAAGAAATTTACTCATCTATTCTGACCGCGGAGAACAGGCCATTCGACAGGGAGATTCCGAAATTGCTGAGGTTTGGTTTGATCAAGCCGCTGAATATTAGAAACAAGCACCCCATGGTTTTTCTGAGTTGCACCTAACCCATATTAGGCATGGCTAAAGCCATCATGCCTTACTAATGACGAGGTAGGTTCTATGATAAAAGTTATAGAAATATTTTCGAACTCATTTTTTTTAGTCTCATAATTGGAAGTAGAAGAAGACGTCGTAAGTGCACTTGACATGTCAATTGACACTAATTTTCTAGTATCTGAAAATACGATTTTATCACTACGTAACCACATAAATTCAAAAACTTTTGTTATTTTATTTGACAAAACTACAATCTATTGATAAGGTTCTATTGGGCGTGTCAATTTGTTTTACTCAATTTTTTTTTTTGTTTTACAGAAAGTGTAAATATTTTAATGTTTTAATTGTAGTGTCAATAATTTTTTTTAAAATAAAAAAGCTCAACACAAAAGTTGAGCGAACAAATAAAAAATAAAAAAAATGCAAGGTATTCAAGGTAAACAAACCTAAAAAAAAAACAAAAAATAAAAAAAATAAAGAAAAAAAAACAAATGTAAGAAAAAAGAATATATAAAAGTGAAAAGATTTTATTAAAAAAATCTATAAAAATAAATTACAAATGCTTAAATTTAAAAAAATTATTTAAGATTTTCAATTTCTACTATATAATAACAAAGAATTGAGAGTGTTTTGAGTTTTTAAATATTTTTTTTAAGAAAAAACTGAACTCTTAATAATATTTATCTAAAATTTTATTTACAGACCATCCTATATCAATTGATAATTATTTCTTGATACTCCACTTTCAATAATTGTTTTCGCACCCTTTGTTTATTGTCAATTAAAAATTAAATTCCAAGAACAATTAAACTGATGTCAAATAATTTAAACTAAAAACAAAATAAAAAATATAGTAAAAATTAACGTATAGTGATTTTTTAAACAAAATATTTCCATTCCTGAATAATATTATTTTTTTATGTAACAATTATACACACAATCAAATTTAACTAAAACGCCACTGCCAATTTGACCGCAAGTGGTAGGAATTAGGAAATAACTAGAGAAAATCCACCTTTTATTTCGTGGGTATATCAAATAAAACCTCAACTTGCGATGCAACTGGGAATCATTTTTAATTTTAATGGTTTTGGACTGTGTGTACTGTAGGACCATTTATGTTTTGTCATAAAAGTCCACACTTGAATACCTACTTTCCCTGCATTTCAAGGAACAATATAATTACCGTAATACATAATATTCATATTTCTATTATATGATATTTATAATGGTACATTTTTTATATTTAAAATTATATAATTATTTTAAAAATAATTAATAAATATTAAATAAAATAATTTCAGATTGTTTAGATTAATTTTTTTATTATTTTTCAAATATTAATTTTTGTTACGGATCCAGCCCGCGGATCCCGGACCCAAGGTTGAGCCCGAACCCGGCACCTCGGATCCGACCCGCCTCTCTCTCCTAGAAGGCCCAAAACCGGCCCTCTGAAAATCCTAAACTGACTTTCGAATTCAAACGTCTCCCTTATCTTAGCCAGATAAGATAAGATAAGATATTCACCATCACCTATAAATAGAGGACCCAGGTCCCTTCAGGTATTCATTCATTCCACACACCTTATACCTCTTAGATCCATTCTGACTTGAGCGTCGGAGTGTCTTTGCAGGTACCTCCTCCCATTGCTCCAATCAAGTGATCCGGCATCCGCCTCAACCCGCAAGTTCTCGATCCATCTCTCAACCCGTACCAGAGACATCTTGTACATTGGCGCCGTCTGTGGGGAACTTGCGCCAGCCGAGCCGGATGGGGGACGTCCTGGAGGAAACCCCCTCAAGCCAGGATGACTCCCGACCGCTTAACCCAACCCCAGAACACCAGGAGGTCACAAACCAAGCAAGAATAGCAAGTACTGTCCACCACACGAATGACCACGTCGTCATGGACCAACGACATCCTGAGAAATCTAGGGACAAAGCGGCACAGATCATCCAGGATCTTTGCCTCCGGGTCCAGGAGCTCGAAGGCAAACTGACTAATAGAGAAAAACACAACAACGAACACGGAAGTCAAGCAACTTCCAGATCAAGATCTCGCCACGGCAGGTCACCAACCCGACGACACGATAGGAGAGACGGTCGCAGCGCCTCACACGACCACGGTCACGAGAAATCGCCGGAACGACGATACAACAAGAAACACAACCGCAGCGCTTCCCAAGATCTAAGTCGCCAACACGACTCAGACGAAGAACGGAGGTACCGAAATACCAAGCGCACAAGAAACGACCACACAATAATGGGAGCTACACCCTTCACAGAAAGAATCTTAAGAGCAAAACTCCCCAAAGGTTTCGACAAACCTACCGACATGAAGTACGATGGGACCAAGGACCCCCAGGAACATCTAACGGCCTTCGAGACCAGGATGAACCTAGAAGGAGCGGCCGACGCGGTCCGATGCAGAGCCTTCCCGGTAACCCTTGCAGGGCCGGCAATCAAATGGTTCAACGCCCTCCCAAACGGATCCATAGCCAGTTTCCATGATATAACACGAAAGTTCATGGCCCAGTTCACAACTAGAATCACCAAAGCCAAACACCCCATCAGCTTGCTAGGGGTCACGCAAAAACAAGAAGAATCCACAAGGAAATACCTCGACCGCTTCAACGATGAATGCCTGACGGTCGACGGACTCACGGATTCCGTCGCAAGCCTTTGCTTAACCAACGGACTCATGAACGAAGATTTTCGCAAACACCTCACCACCAAACCAGTATGGACCATGCACGAGATCCAGAATGTCGCCAAAGATTACATCAATGACGAAGAAGTCAGCCAGGTTGTCGCCGCCAACAAACGGCAGCACGGCAACTCGGCTTCTCGCCAAAATCCACCACCCAGAGAGAATCAAAGGGACCACCCCAGACCGACAAATACAAACCGACCACCAAGAATTGGCAAATTCTCTAATTACACACCCCTGACAGCACCAATTACTGAAATATACCACCAAATAGCAGATCGAGGCATCATTCCGAAAGCCCGACAACTCAAAGAAAGGACGGGAGGCAACAAAACCTTCTACTGCGACTACCACCGAGGTTATGGTCACAAAACACAAGATTGTTTCGACCTTAAAAACGCCCTCGAACAGGCCATACGAGACGGCAAACTCCCAGAATTTGCCAAAATCATCAGAGAACCAAGACGCGCGGAAAGAGACAGGTCGCCAGAAAAAGACGGGCGTAACCCGAGAACCCAAAAGCAACCCCCCAGGGAAAGCCCAGAAGACGACCCGACCATCATCGTAAACGTCATCACGGGCAAGGACATATCGAGCAAGTCGAAACTAACAATGAAAAAAGATCTCAAAGTAATGGCGGTCAGAAACCAGACTCCAACCATTGCGGCCGACAACACGATAACCTTCTTACCAGAGGATTGCCAGCACGGCACCTCGGCCGAAGATGCCCCCTTCGTCATCTCGGCTAGAATCAGAACAGGACTAGTACGAAGGATACTGGTAGACACCGGGGCAGACTCGAACATCCTCTTCCGAGGAGCCTTTGATAAGCTCGGGCTCCACAACGACAACCTCCAAACACACCGCAACGGTGTCACGGGACTCGGAGACAACTTTCTCAAACTAGATGGCTCAATCACCCTTCCCATCACCATAGGAACAAGCAACCAAAAGAAGACAATCTTATCCGAATTCGTAGTCCTAAAAGACTCCACAGCCTATAACGTGATTCTCGGAAGAAAAACAATCAACGACTTCTCCGCAGTCATCTTTACCAAATACCTCCTCATGAAGTTTAGAACCGACGACGGCTCCGTCGGTACCATCCACGGGGACCGAGAAGTCGCAGCCGAATGCGACAACACCAGCCTAGCCCTAAGGAAGAAATCCCGAGATGCGGCCGGGGTATTCCTAGCCGATCTGGACGCTCGGCAAGACGGCCAACCCAGGCCAGAGCCAGAAGGAGACATGGAAAAGCTACAAATAGGGCCAAGCAAAGAGGAATACACCTTCATTAATAGAAACCTCCCATATGATCTCAAAGAAGAACTCTCCCAACTCTTGAAGCAAAACAGAGATTTGTTCGCATTTACACCAGCCGACATGCCGGGAATAAACCCCGACCTAATGTCCCACCGGCTAGCCGTGGACCCCAAAGCTAAACCAGTGGCACAAAGGAGGTGAAAAATGTCACCAGACCGAGCCGCCGAGGTCAAGAAGCAAGTCAAAGCCCTACTCGAAGCCAACTTCATCAGGGAACTCCCCTACACGACCTGGTTAGCAAACGTCGTGCTAGTGAAAAAATCTAACGGGAAATGGCGAATGTGCGTCGACTACACGGACCTCAACAAAGCCTGCCCGAAGGACGCCTTCCCCCTACCAAACATCGACGGATTAGTAGATGCCGCATCTGGCCACCGATACCTCAGCTTCATGGACGCATATTCTGGCTACAACCAGATTCCGATGCACCGACCAGACGAAGAAAAAACAGCGTTCATCACCCCAGACGGGACATACTGCTACACAGTGATGCCCTTCGGCCTGAAAAATGCCGGAGCCACCTATCAAAGACTCGTCAACAAGATATTTCAAAACCTGTCCGGAAGCAAACTAGAAGTCTACATAGACGACATGCTCGCTAAGACTGAATCCGATGAACAACTCACCGACGACCTCAAGGTCATAATGAACACCCTACGAAAGCACCAAATGCGACTCAACCCGGCAAAATGTGCCTTCGGGATGGAGGCAGGGAAGTTCCTCGGCTTTATGATCACGAAACGCGGAGTTGAAACAAACCTGGAGAAATGTCGCGCCGTCCTCGAAATGACGAGCCCAAAAAACCTCAAAGACATCCAAAAGCTCACCGGCCGATTGACGGCGTTATCACGCTTTCTCGGGGCATCGGCTCAAAAAGCGATCCCTTTCTTCAAACTAATGAATAAAGGAGCCCCTTTTAAATGGGAGACGGAGTGTGAAGAAGCATTCCAGCATTTCAAGAAAGTCCTAGAGGAACCACCAATCCTTGCCAAATCCCAAATAGGGGAAACACTCTACCTGTACCTCTCCATTACGGAAGAGGCACTCGCAGCAGCACTCATCCGTGAAAACATGAGAAAGGAACAAGAACCTATCTACTTCATAAGCAAAGTCTTGCAAGAAGCGGAAACTCGCTATTCACGACTAGAAAAATTAGCTTTTACACTCCTCACGGCCTCCCGGCGCCTGCGACAATACTTCCAGGCCCACCCCTTGACGGTCCGAACCGACCAGGCGGTCAAACAAGTACTACAAAAACCCGACCTTGCGGGAAGAATGTTAGCGTGGTCCATCGAACTATCTCAATTCCAAATCAAGTTCGAACCCCGGTACGCGATCAAAGCACAGGCCATGGCCGACTTTATCGCCGAGATGACCCCAGGAAACTCCACCCCCGAATCGTGGAAACTACATGTTGACGGCTCATCGAACGTCACCTCTGGAGGTGCCGGAGTCATTCTCGAAAGTCAGAACGGAGTCATAATCGAACAATCAGTATGATACGAATTCCCAGTCTCAAATAACCAGGTAGAATACGAGGCCCTCCTGGCAGGCCTAGCCCTAGCTCGAGAAGTCGGAGCAAAAGTCCTAGAGGTAAACACCGACTCACAGGTAATCAGCTCTCAAATCAACGGAGACTACCAGACACGAGATCCCCTACTCCAACAGTACCTCGCCAAGGTAAAAAAACTAAAAGAAGGATTCGAGCGAGTTACCATACAGCATGTCCCTAGAGAACGAAACGCCAGGGCAGACCTACTTTCCAAACTAGCCAGTACCAAACCAGGACACGGTAACAAATCGCTAATCCAGGAAGTCGTCAAGTCACCCTCCGTGTCAACGACAACCAACGCTCATCTGACACTCTCGAACCGAGGATCTTGGACCTACCCTATCCTACAGTACCTCCTTGACGGAACACTGCCGCCGGATCCCAAAGAGGAAAAACGAATAAAACGGGAAGCCGCCAACTATACCGTTGTCACAGGACAGCTATACAAACGCGGATTCTCGCAACCCCTGCTCAAATGCGTCGAACCCGAGAACACGGAGTACATACTCCACGAAATCCACGAAGGTTGCTGCGGCCACCACGTCGGAGGCAAAACATTAGCCCAAAAAGTCATCAGAGCAGGCTACTTCTGGCCCACAATCATCCGGGATTCCATACAAATAGTTAAAAGCTGCGACAAATGCCAAAGGCACGCCAATATCCACCAAGCCGCGCCACACCAGCTCAGCATCATATCGGCAGAACGGCCATTCGGCACCTGGGGGATCAACCTCGTCGGACCCTTCCCTACGGCCCTCGGTCAACTCCGGTATCTCATCGTCGCCATAGACTACTACACCAAGTGGATCGAAGCCGAACCCCTAGCCTCCATAACGGCAGCCCAATGCCGTAAATTCCTCTGGCGACAGACCATCACCCGATTCGGGATCCCCGAGATCGTTATCTCGGACAACGGAACCCAATTTGCTGACAAAAAGTTCAGAGAATTCTTAGAAGGACTACGCGTATCTCACCGTTTCAGCTCGTAGAACACCCCCAAACAAACGGACAGGTGGAATCCGCAAACAAAATAATCGTCAAAGGACTCAAAAAACAGCTCGACGAAGCCAAAGGACTATGGGCCGACGAGATCGGATCGGTCCTATGGTCATACCGAACCACACCGCAAACGACCACGGGAGAAACCCCCTTCCGATTAACATACGGCGTGGAGGCAGTCATCCCGGTAGAAATCTGAGACCCAAGCCCCAGAAAAACGGTCGGTGGTAACGACGAGAAAGCAGAACGAGACCTCATTGACGAGGAGAGAAGTATAGCTCACATCAAAGAGATAGCCCTAAAACAGAGAATCAGCTTAAGATACAACCAGGGCGTCATCCGACGGGAATTCGCGACCGACGACCTCGTCCTACGACGAAACGACATCGGTCCCCCGACCCCAGGAGAAGGGAAACTCACCCCCAACTGGGAAGGACCATACAGAATCAAGGCGGTAATCGGAAAGGGAGCATATAAACTCGAGCGACTTAACGGCGACGAAGTCCCAAGGACCTGGAACGCCGCCAATTTACGGCGATACTACACTTAGGCCGACCTAACTAGGTCACCCCTTTTTATTTGTATTTTACAAATCCTGAATTTTAATTTTCGCTTAAGTATCTATCCCGGGTACTCTTTCCCCCCAAAGATGGAGGGTTTTAACGAGGCCCAACCTTAAATAAATATTTCGTTAAAAGCTATTTTCACCTTTCTAAAACGTCCCAAATACGGAACAAAGACACGGCCACGACTGGGCGACTGATCACCCCCCAGGCCCAACACACGGATATCCACAAAAACCCGACCAAACGACGGTCCAAGAAAACAAACGGAATAGCTCAAAACAAAACATATAAAAGGCCCGAACGGCCGAAAATACCATAAAACGGAATATACAAAGGCCCGAACGGCCGAAAATACATTAAACGGAACTCAATGTCACGGCCCTTGGCCATCCAAAATATTCAAAAACAAACAGTTCAAAATAAAATTACAAAAGATAAAAAAGCTACTCAAGGTCGACAATCTGGCCGTCACGAACAGTCTCGAAGGCTCCCATCACGGACACATCCACTCCCGGAGCCAGCACTAAAGCCTGAGCCTTCATTGTCTCCTCGGTAGCCGCAATCGCATCCTTTGCATCACCCAACAACTCCGTCTTCTCCCTCTTCAAGGCAGCAATCTCGGCCTTCAGAGCCTCTGACTCAGTGAGAAGCACGGCAGCTTGAGAACTTGCATCTGAAGCCCGCTGCCGCTCCTCTGCCAATTGGGAAAGAAGCGAAGTCTCAACCTCGGAAAGTCGGAGAATCTCCGCCCCGGCTTCCTCAGAAGACTTCACCGCCTTCTCCTTCGCAGCCTCGGCAGCTTCAAGTTCCTCCTTCAACTTAGCCACCTCAGCCTGAGAATGGCGAAGCTTCTTATCCAACAAACCAACCTGAGCCATCACGGGCTTAGCCTTCCGAACGACAACGGCAGACCGGAGGAGGGCACGATACACCGACTTGGCCTGGAACGCAACATCGCAGCCATCAAAAAATGGCTCCGTACCAGGCATCAAGTGTTGATCAATGAACCCCGGGGCATCGAAGCGTCGGTCCATCACGCTAGGCACAAGACCCTCTTCCTCAAAAGTCTCGCTGCTCGGCTCCTCAGGCCTTTTCCTCTTCCGAGAAGCCTCGGCAGCCGTCACCACGACGACTTCTGGCGAATTCGCAGGGCCAGGGGAAACCTGAGCATCGGCCCGCACGCCGGAAGAAACGACCTCTTGAGAAACAGCCTGTGACCCCACGGCGGGGTTAGAAACAGGAGTAGCCGGAGACGACGACCCCTCCTCCTGGGCCATCGCTGCCTTCAACCATGCCAAGGAAGTCAAACCACCAGCCATCTCAACTGAAAGAAAACAAAAATCCCAAGTTACAAAAACGGGAAAAACATAAAAACCAAGAAAAGAACAGACACACACCAACATACGACCGGCAAGCAACTGGATCACCCATCACATCCCGAGGATTAAGAGGACGCTCTCCAAACAACTGCCACAAAACAAGAGCGATATCCCGCTCCTCCGGGGACAGGAACTCCTTCGAAACCCGAGTAAACACGAACGGACCCGCCTTAAAGTTCCAATAAGTGGGGAACCGACGCTCACCCTCCAACGTCAGCCAAAAAGGATAATGTCCCCTTACAAGACGAACCTTAAAATACCCGCTCTTAAAACCATGAAAAGAGTCTTCATACAACCCGAAGACCCGACGATGCGGCTGAGCTCTAAAAGACACATACCCCTTCTTGTGCTTCCCCTCCTTAGTTGGAAGGGTACACAAGAAGAGAAAAAGGAAGACGTTTACCGAGGCAGGAAGCTCCAAATATTCACAAACAAGCTCGAAAGACCGTATCGCCGCCCAGCTATTCGGATGCAGCTGGGATGGCGCCACAGAGCACCGGCTCAATAACTGCTGAACAAACGGGGAAAAGGGAAGCCGAACGCCAAGCCGGGTAAACATCGCCTCATACACCCACATCCAATCTGGCACAGTCGGGGAGTCAAGATTAGTGTAGCAAACCCTATCATCAACCCCGGGAAGAGAAAGCTCGTAATGGCGTTCAGCGTCACCACCCCTACAAACAGCTCCTTGATCGCAGAGCCATTGGAGGTCCGCCTCCATCATCCGCGACGGCATCCCCCATACATCACTAGTAACCCAAGAGAAAAGACCGGGGACACCCCCGCCGGGGCCACCGGAGCCCTCACACCCCCAGTCCTTCGACGAGCCATACCTAAAATAGTGACGAGCACCACCGTCAGCCAAACCCCGCGGCAGAAAACGGCGGATGAAACCAAAAATAGACACCACCATACACCACCAATTGTACGATGGCGCTCGCCCCCCTTATGGAATCCACTACCCCAACAGAACTATCTACCACTATGCAATACCGTCATACACCATAAAACAATCCTAAATCTACACGAAGCAAAGATGAAACAAAACGCAAAGAAAGACAAAGCAGATGAAACAAAAGGAAACAGAAGAACACCAACCTGATGATGCGAAGGAAGTAAATCCAAAGAGAAAATGCTGCAGCAGAAGACCAACCAAAACCACAGAGTGCAAAAGGAAAGCAGAAGATGTTCTTTCGGAAGAAGAAAGCAAATAGAGAAATGAAGCAAACGAGGGAACTGAAGGAAGAAAACCAAAACGGTTTTGAAAAAGTGAAATAACGCAAACACCCCTGGAAAGCAAAACAAAGTAAGGGCAAAAAAGGAAAAAGCCCCCTCACAATAAATGCCCCCTTGGAAAAAGCAATTAATAAATCACGCCTCGAAGAACGCAACAGGCACAGCAGACACGGAAGAGTCACGTCAGGCCAAAACGGTCAGACGAATCTTCCACGAGACGAAACCGAGGTGCCGACCTCATCCCAAAAGAACCAAACGGCCACCTTAGAAAAACTAAAGGCCTAAACCCGTAGTAAAAACAGCATCTCCCAGCGACAGACCGACCTCGCTCGCTCTCCCGCTGCGGGGGCAACTGTTACGGATCCAGCCCGCGGATCCCGGACCCAAGGTTGAGCCCGAACCCGGCACCTCGGGTCCGACCCGCCTCTCTCTCCTAGAAGGCCCAAAACCGGCCCTCTGGAAATCCTAAACCGACTTTCGAATTCAAACGTCTCCCTTATCTTAGCCAGATAAGATAAGATAAGATATTCACCATCACCTATAAATAGAGGACCCAGGTCCCTTCAGGTATTCATTCATTCCACACACCTTATACCTCTTAGATCCATTCTGACTTGAGCGTCGGAGTGTCTTTGCAGGTACCTCCCCCCATTGCTCCAATCAAGTGATCCGGCATCCGCCTCAACCCGCAAGTTCTCGATCCATCTCTCATCCCTGCATTTCAAGGAACACTATAATTACCGTAATACATAATATTCATATTTCTATTATATGATATTTATAACGGTACATTTTTTATATTTAAAATTATATAATTATTTTAAAAATAATTAATAAATATTAAATAAAATAATTTCAGATTGTTTAGATTAATTTTTTTATTATTTTTTAAATATTAATTTTTTTTGTTTTTATTTGTATTACATTAGCTAAGTACCGTACTATCGCTAGGTGTTAAGAAAAAACAGTTTATAGCAAATTATTTTAATTTTTCAAATAAAAAATCAAATCAAAGCTACACTTTAAATAAAACCAGGTTATTAGAAAGTAACTTTGATGTTTTCAAAACCAAATTAAACTTAATGGGCTTTTGAATGCACCCAACCGCTAAAAAATTCAGTTAGGAAAACACATACGCCCCATCCTGGACTGACCGCCAATTGACCCAGGACTGATCCTGCACTTCTATTGTCGGTCGTCGGTCGAAGCCGGACTGCCAAACGACAATGGTAAAACTGGTTAAAACTAATTATTTATACAATTATGTTATACATACAAGTCTTTTTGATTTACAAGTCCTACAAATTAGGCTATACCCAACAAAAATTATTCTCACCCAACTCAAGCGTGTTAAACACGCGTGTCACTCAACCGTTTCCAAAGCGCGTTACTCACCATTATAAACAACTCTTCTTCTTCTTTCTCAATCAAAACTGCAACCCTTGAGATTTAAGGCAAATTCGAAATCAACTGCAACTCTGAAGAAACTTTCAAACCCCTCGCCAACAGCTGACGAAATCAACAAGAAAACATCCAAATCTCCATAAAAATACCAAAAAGAAAGAAGAAACATTATTTAAGGTACTATTTCACTGATCTTCTAGGTTTTTCAAATTTCTCTTTCTGATTTTGAAAACGAAGCATTATATCGTCGTATTTCTCTTTTATTAAGTAGATTCATATATATGTTCTTGGTTTAAAGTTGACATTACTATTGTAGTGAAACTGTTCAAGTCATTTACGTTATTTTACATACTTTTAGTGAATAGTTTAACGTATTTTTTTCATATGTTTTTGTGCATGTTTGCATATTTCGAAGTCATTTTGTATACATATAAACTTTGTATTGTATTTCAAGTAAACTCCTATTTGGGTGTATATGGCGAATTTTTGGGTGTATATCATCAAATTCGAATGTGACTGGTGCCTTTAGTGAACTTTTGAACTTAAATATCATTTTGAACTCATATAATGTTATGTTATTAAAAAAAAATACAAGTGTATGTGTCTGGCATATATATCAAGAGTATTCACGTATAATTGGTACTGTTGTACTTGTACTTTAGCTTCTAGTGTCATTGTATGCATGTTTAGTTGACTTGAATATCATTTTGAACTCATATAATGTTGTGTAATCGAAAACATAATAAATGTGTATAGGGCTGAATTTGGGTGTATAGGGCTAGTATTTGGGCATATCAAGCAATTATTTGGATGTATGTTACCGGTATTTGAGTGTATGCGGCTGGTATTTGACTAGTATTTTTATCTATTGACAATATTTTTTATTCCTTATAGTAAAAATGACAAGCAAGATTCAAGGTGAAAAAAATACAATGTAAAAAAACACACACACACACACACACATCTTAGAACAAGTCAATTTTTCTTAGTATAAATATAGGTTATTTAAATGACTCTTATTTTGCTTTGTTTACAGCAAATCAAGGACTTGAAATATGCCACGCGACTATTGTGTGAAAAGTTTGAAAAGATGAGCGAGCCAAAGAAGGCTATCGTTTGCGAACTAGGATTTGGTGGTCTCATGCACATCTCACCAATGAATGTGCCACACAAACTTTTAAAGGAGTTGGCTAATTCATTTAATTTAGACAAAAATAAACTGGACACAAGCCACGGTTCGTTTAAAATTAAACCCAAAATAATAGGTGCTGCCCTTGGCCTCAATGCATCAGGTAACTGATTATAGAAAATTTCTGTACTTGCATTCTCTGTAATCTATTCTTTGTAATATTTTATTCTGATATCATGTAATCAAAAAATAAATTTAGGTATATATGGATGGTATTTGGGTGTATTTCAAATGATTTGGAGTATAATTTGTTTTCTTTTTATAGGAGACCTATTTCCCGATAAAGTGAGTTTTAAGGAACTTTCTGAGGAGAACAAACAGATTTTTGGAAGGTTCTAGGGGAAGACATTAAAGAATTTGACCGATGAGATGATGGATATCGGTGTTGACAACGACCAAGATAGCCTAATGTTCAAGAGGATTTTCATCGTCTATATTCAAATGGCATTTTTGTTGCCAGCTACGATAAACAAAGTATCTATTGACCACCTAGCTCCAATATTTCAGATGGACAATGTAACAGAGTTCAACTGGGGTGCCCATGTGCTCAATTTCATCATCAAAGGCATACCAATTACCGTTTAAAAAAGAAAAAATTGATTGATGGCTGCCTCTATGCCTTGATGATAGTCTATTTCCATCTAACAAAACACGTAGACAAGAAAGGAGAAGCAATCCCTGGACTGCCCTGGGTTAGCCACTGGAATAGAGAGCTACTGGTTGCGAGGATCAGAGCAGAAATTGATGGACATATGGTAACTGAATAGAATACCTTTTCTAATTTGGGTGTTGGTGCACGAAATCACAATCACACTTTTGTAATTCCGCACAACTAACCAGCAAGTGCACTGGGTCGTCCAAGTAATACCTTACGTGAGTAAGGGTCGATCCCACAGAAATTGTCGGCTTGAAGCAAGCTATGGTTATCTTGTAACTCTTAGTCAAGATATCAATAATAATTCTCAGTTTTAATTGGAATGAGTAAAAGAACATGGATTAAATAATACTTGTTATGCAGTAATGGAGAACAGGTTGAGGTTTTGGAGATGCTCTGTCTTCTGAATCTCTGCTTTTCTACTGTCTTCTTCTTCACGCACGCAAGGCTCCTTCCATGGCAAGCTGTATGTTGGTGGATCACTGTTGTCAATGGCTACCATCCGTCCTCTCAGTAAAAATGGTCCAGCTACGGATTTCGTTGGGCTAATCATCTGTCGGTTCTCACTAGTGTTGGAGTAAGATCCATTGATCCTTTTGCACACTGTCACTGCACCCAACATTTGTGAGTTTGAAGCTCGTCACAGTCATCCCTTCCCGGATTCTACTCGAAATACCACAGACAAGGTTTAGACTTTTCGGATCTCAAGAATGCTGCCAATTGATTCTAGCTTATACCACGAATACTCTAATCTCACAGATTTGAATGCTCTGTTGTCAGGAGAGGCAATCAAACTCGTGAACCAGAAAACAAAGAGATACACACTCAATCTAAGGTAGAACAGAAGTGGTTGTCAGGCACGCGTTCATAGGTTGAGAATGGTGATGAGTGTCACGGATCATCACATTCATCATGTTGAAGTGAGAGTGAATATCTTAGAATAGAAACAAGCGTGATTGAATGGAAAACAGTAGTAATTGCATTAATCCATCAAGACACAGCAGAGCTCCTCACCCCCAACTATGGAGTTTAGAGACTCATGCCGTAGAAGATACAAAATTCAGATGTAAAATGTCATGAGGTACAAAATAAATCTCTAAAAGTAGTTTTTATACTCAACTAGTAACCTAGGTTTACAGAAAATGAGTAAGCTAAGATAGATAGTGCAGAAATTCACTTATGGGGCCCACTTGGTGTGTGTTTGGGCTGAGCACTGAAGCTTTCACGTGAATAGGCTATTCCTGGCGTTGAACTCCAGCTTTTGTACCAGTTTGAGCGTTTAACTCCAACTTTTATGCCAGTTCTGGCATTTAACGCCAGAAAAGGGTAGAGAGCTGGCGTTTAAATGCCAGTTTACACTACCAAATATCGGGCCAAGTATGAACTATTATATATTGCTGGAAAGGCTAGGATGTCTACTTTCTTAACACAATTTAGAACGCACCAATTGGACTTCTGTAGCTCCAGAAAATTCATTTCGAGTTTAGGAGGGTCAGAATCCAACAGCATCCGTAGTCCTTTTTCAGCCTCTGAATCAGATTTTTGCTCAGGTCCCTCAATTTCAGCCAGAATTTACCTGAAATTACAGAAAAACACACAAACTCATAGTAAAGTCCAGAAATGTGATTGACGATCGGATCTTCTATCGGTAAAGAAATTTTATAAAAATATAATCGCGTTGTAAGTATAGTTTCTAAACCAACAGAGAATCCTTTCGTACAAAAGTTTTGGTTGTCACTTAAGCAAACCCAATAAAATTTATAACTGAAGTATTTAAACCTCGGGTCGTCTCTCAAGGAATTGCAGGGAGGTATGATTTATTATTGGTTATGGAAAGAGCGTATTTTTGGGTTTTTTTGAAATAATGAACAAGTAATTTAAATGGCAAGAAAAATAAATTAATAATTATAAAGAAAACTCCTGGAAAGGTATGAGAACTGGGAATCCTATCCTAGTTATCCTTATCAGATGTGATGAGAATTGGATTCTTCCCCCACTTAGTTAACCCTTACTAAATAAAGGTAAGTAAAGTGGACTAATTAACTTGATTCCTCAGTCCTAGTCAACTCCTGTGGAAAGACTAGCTTTAGAGGGATCCAAATTAATCAGCAATTAACAAATCTCAATCAAACGCTAAGTCTGATAACTCAAGTGTTACCAATTACTTAACCAAAGACAAAAGGGGAAAATAAATCATAAATTAAATTGCAAGCATAAAAAATAGAATAAAACAATCATTAATCTGAAATACCTCAAATTGCATTAATAAAAGAAATCAAATCTAACATGAAAATTCATAAATTAAATTGGCAACATAAGTAATTAACAAATAAAAGCATTAGAGTATCTAAAAGTAGAAGAGAAATAAAGTAAAAGAACATTGAACCTGAGAAGAAGTTGAAATACTAATCCTAAAACCTAAGAGAGAGAAGATAGCCTCTCTCTCTCTCTCTCTCTCTCTCTCTCTCTCTAAAACTACATATAAAACGTAAAAATTGAATAATGAATGTTGTAATCGTCTCCCTTTTTTTTGATTTCTCCATTCTCTGGCTTATATTCTGTGTTTCTAGCTTGGATCTGGGCCAAAAAGGGGTCCAGAAATCGCTGAGGGCGTTTTCTGCAGATTCCTGCACGTGGCGCCTATCACGCGTGCGCGTGGTTCACGCATTCGCGTCATCTGGGTGTTTTCCTTGTCACGCGAACGCATCAGTCATGCGTACGCGTCGTCCACGCGTGTGCGTCACTTGTGTTTTGCACTAGGCACGCGTCCGCGTTGTCCATGCATACGCATCGCTGCCTTTTCTTCAAAACTCCATTTTTGTGCTTTCCTTCCATTTTTGTATGTTTCTTTTCTGTCTTCTAAGCCATTCCTTCCCTATGAAGCCTGAAAATACTTAACACACAAATCACGACATCGAATGGTAATAAAGGATAATTAAAATTAATACTTTTAAATCATAGGAAACATGTTTTCACACTTATCACATAATAAGGAAGGAAAAGTAAAACCATGCAATTCATATGAATAAGTGGGTGAAGAATTGATAGAAACATTCAATTTGAGCACAAGATGAATCATAAAATAGGGGTTTATCAACCTCTCCACACTTAAACATTAGCATGTCCTCATGCTAAGCTCAAGAGAAGCTATAAAGGTGAAGAGGAATGGAGAATGTATGAAATGCAACCTATCTATATGAATGCAACTGCATGCAAAATGTTTCTACCTACTTGGTTAAAGTAAATAAATCTTTCAAGAACAAATATGAACTGGATTTCACTAATTCAGATCACAAAATAAAGTACAAGTAAACTTGCAGAAGAAAATAGCTCATGAAAGCCGGGAACAAAGAATCGAGCATCGAACCCTCACTGGAAGTGTATGCACTCTAATCGCTCAGATGTTTAAGGTTCGATCTCTCAGTTCTCTACTAACCTTGCTTTCTAAGGCTTGCTCTTCTTCTAACAATCAACAAAGAATTAATGCACAGATACACATATCAAGAGGTCTTTTAAGGGTTGTAATGGGGTTAGGGTCAAGGTAGGATTGTATTTGGCCAAGTGGACTAAAATCTGAATCCTTAATTAACTTAAACTTTCCACCTAACTTAAGACAATACATGTAATCACAATACAAAATCTAACTATCCATTAATAATGTTTTCCACATATTCATGCATCCTAATTTCGAGTACAGTACATATGCATTGCTTTCACCACTTACTTTGGGGCATTTTGTCTCCTTTTTACTTATTTGCTCTTTTTCTTTTCTTTTTCTCTCTTTTTTTTATATATCTACATTATTTTTTTTCTATTTTTCTTTTCTTTTCTTTTGTTTTTCTCAATGAATATGATTAAAGTATTGAATGCATAAACATGTCCTCAACATTCTTTTTCACATTTTCTCAAGAATATACAACACCCAATTCTCAAACCAACTGTTTTCAATCCCAATTTCCCCACACTTAATTCATGAGTACTCTCACTAGTCTAAGCTAACCAAGGATTCAAATTAAGGACATTATTATTTTTTGCTTAGAGTTAATAATGTGCTAAAGTAAAGAATGATGTGTGTTTTCGGAAAACGAATTCCAAACACACAAATCTAACCGGCAAGTATACCGGGTCGCATCAAGTAATAAAACTCACGGGAGTGAGGTCGATCCCACAGGGATTGAAGGATTGAGCAATTTTAGTTTAGTGGTTGATTTAGTCAAGCGAATCAAGAGTTGATTTGAGTGGTTTGTATTCGACAAAAGCTAAATTGCATGAAATTTAAAAGGAAGAGGGACAATTGCAGTAAATTAAAGAGCAGAGAAGGTAAATGTGCTGAATCTTAAAGAGCAAGAAATTAAATGGCAGAAACTTAGAACGCAAGAAATGTAAATTGCAGAATCTTAAAGTGCAAAAAATGTAAATGGCTTGAATTGTAAAGGGAATTGGGAAGTGGATTTGCAGAATTTAAACAAGAAAAAGTAAAATTGCAACAAGCAGGGAAGTAAAAGATGGATTTAATTGCAGTAGATCTCAAACAGAAAATGTAAATCGCTTGAAGAAGCGTTCAACAGAGAAATAAAAAGGGAATTTCAGATCTCAGGACCCAAGAGACTAGATAACCAAGTCTAGATCTCAATGCCTTCCTAGATCCAATCCAGAAATCAATTGCAAGAGAATTTAAAGATCAAGCAGTAGAAGAAGCAAAACCAAATTCAATTTCCCAAAAGTTGCAGTAAAGTGAGACAGAGAGATCTCAAGGTGAGATTGAGACAGAATTTCCTCAATTCTTCAACCCAAGATCCAAGACAAATGTAATTGAAATTGAAAACAAGAAAACTAAGAGGAAGAGAATTCAATTCTCCTACTTCGAAGCTCAGAAACTCAAAACAATTCAAAACCAAAAGCTCTCCAAAAACTACTCAGCAAAACTAAAACGGAAAGCTCTAAAAGGAAAAAAAACTCCCTTGAAAACTTAAATCCTAAGCTATTTATACACTTTCTTCAAATGGTCTTCAAGCCTTGAATTGGGCCTTTGTTCTTGATGGAATTGGGTTGATAAAGGCCTTGGTTGATTGCTCTTGGAGTTGGAGAAAGATCCATTGTGAACCGGGTTGAAATCATAAAAGTTTGAGTAAAAGTTTGAGTAAAAGTTTGAGGCAAACTTTTACTCAAACTTTTTATACCAGATGGCTTAAGCTTGCTGCTACCAACGTTTGAGCCAAAGTTTGAGGTCAAACTTTTGCTCAAACGTTGGCCCCCTTGTAAATGTGTGTGGCGCCAACGTTTGCCAAAAAGCTTGAGGAAAATGTTGGCGCAAACTTTTCTCCTCCAGGGTGTGCAAGTGTGGCGCCAACGTTTGCCAAAAAGTTTGAGGCAAACGTTGGCGCAAGCTTTTCTCCTCCAGGGTGTTGGTTTTGTGATGCCAGCGTTTGCCAAAAAGTTTGAGGCAAACGTTGGCTCAAGCTTTTCTCCCAAAAGTTTGAGCTAAAGTTTGAGGCAAACTTTTGCTCAAGCTTTTTTCCTCTGGAGTGTTTTCAATTCTTCCAAAAGTTTGAGCTAAAGTTTGAGGCAAACTTTGGCTCAAGCTTTTTTCCTCTGGTATGTTTTCAACTCTTTTAAAAGTTTGAGCTAAAGTTTGAGGCAAACTTTGGCTCAAACTTTTTGTTCTCTCTTGCTCCTAGCCATTTCTTCTTTCTTCAACCTTCTTCAAAACTCTTTTCACCTATCATCAATCAACCAAACACATCAAAGCTTTGCTCAAAATCATGAGTTTGTTATCCTTTCATAATATATGACAATTATAGCATAAAATCTCATGAAATTGCATTAATTCATCCATGGTTGATTAAATCAAAGGAAACATGGAAATCTACCCAATTGGCTTGCTTATGGCTCAAGAAAGTGCATAAATCAATTGAAAATAAGTAAAAAAACTAGTGAAAATAGGCTAAGATGACTTGTCATCACAACACCAAACTTAAAACTTGCTTGTCCCCAAGCAAGAAAGGAATTATGATCAAAGGTTCTTTCAATTAAGATGAAATGAAGAATAACTTGTAAGGTGCTGTGAGTGAAGTGACTAAGTGACAGTGGGGTGAACTCTAAATCATATGCTCATGCAAGGGCCTCAGTGCTTACTAGTCCTTACATATTGGGGGTCTTAGGTCCTAGGACTTTCATCCAAATGATATCATGGAGATCTCTCTATAGGTAATCACCTTGAAGCAGCTTATAGTTCTTGTGCTTTGGCCTTGACTCTAAGTGTCATGTCTCAAAGCGGCTCTTTAGATAAGCTTTCAATGAATACTCCTAAACCAGTTGGTTTTAAGGTATTAGGTGTTAAAGCACCCCTAAGGATTTACTTACTCAAGCCTCTCTCTTTGACATAATTCGACCACAAGCATTTACTAGGATAACAACTCTTTGAGTTCTTGTTTCTTTCTTCTTTTCTGCCTAGTAATTGATGCTCAGAGCCTTGGGCCATGTTCTTTTTGTTTTTTTTTTGTATTTTCTTTATTTTCTTTTGGTTTGTTTGCTGCTTCTTGGATCAATAAATGTTTGAGAATCTTCACAACACTTCTTTGAACTCTATGTCCTGCCTATGAGCTCCCATGCAAGTTTTCATAAGCATGCAACCTCAATACATAATTATACAACTAGAACCACCACTTCTCCTAATCTTTTGCTTGCCTCAAAATGGTTTAATTCCTCAATCCCTCTTTTCAAAGAACTGTCCTGTGGTGCCCCCCTTTTTTTTTGAAATCTTGAGTGTAAACAAGTTTTGGAGAGTATAGTGTTGTGAATAATCAAGTATCTTAATTATTAAATTACAGAGAAACTATACCAAACAGACAGACAGACAGGAAAACGAAATCACTCTCAATCATAGCAGTGTTTGATGTAAAATAATCACTTAACAATACAACCTTTTGGAGTTCGCTTGCTTTACTCCTCATCATCATCATCACTGATCTTCACATTCCTCTTTCATCTCTTTGGTTGATGATGCTTAATCCTTCCAAAAGCTTGTATGATGCTCTGCAATGATATTGAAAGTTGCTTGTTCCCCAAGCACTTGAAAAATGGTTAGCATGCATGATTTATTTGTGGGCCTTTGAACTTACTTTGGTGTGGGAACACCAAACTTAGTATCTTGCCAATGGTTCTCATGCATCAGATTAACCATGTGTGAAACTCTTTTTCTTTTTCAAAAGTAATAAAACTGAAAACTTAAGAAACAGCAGAATAGTTAACTAGTTTATCTAAATGCTTGAAGCTAGCATTATGCAGAAAGTGAGAATGCGTTTCATGATGAAATTTTGGTGGAACACCAAACTTAAAATCCTTCATTCTCCCTTAGATTGTTTTGGTGTGCAACACCAAACTTAGCTTCTTGCAATATAGATAAAATTAATTAACCTTTTTATTAAAATAGCTATGAAAAGCAAACTACCTCAGGTTGGGTTGCCTCCCAACAAGCGCTCTTTTATTGTCACTAGCTTGACATCCTCTGTGCTTGCTCAGCTCAGATTCTGAGCTTCCTTCTCCTTGTCCCATTGTCCTCCTAAGTGAGGCTTTGCTCTGTGATGCTCATCCTGGATGAGTGATTCTTTTCCTTCAGCCCTCTTCTCACCCATTTCTGCGAGGTTCTTAGCCAGTTGTTGCATTTGCCTCTCAATTCTTCTGACTGAGGCTTCCTGATTCTTTATTGTCATCTCTTGGTGTTTCATCATTCTCTCTATTAAGATCTCCAGATTAGTGATCCTTTGAGAGTCTTGTGAGATTGGTTGGTTGTGGGGTGTTGGGGGTTGGAAGGATGGGTAGTGTGGTGGTATGTAGTGATTGTTGTTGGTATGGTGGTATTTTTGCAGGTTTGGGAAATTGGGGTTGTTGTAGTTGAAATCCCTTTGTTCCTGATGTTGAGATTCCCTATCTTAGATAAGAATGTGGCTTACATGGTGGAAATTGTGCATTCACTGTAGTAGAATGTAAAAAATCAAATTGTCTAGCTATTGACTCCAAGTGTTGCTGAGTTTGCTGGTGTAGCTGTTTGTTTTGATTCATGACTGCCTTCACTCCTTCAAGATTCATTACTTCCTTTTCTGAAATTGCATTCTGTGGTGTCTCAAATGAGTGTTGGTTATTGGCTCTTTTGTCATTGAACTCTGCAGTTCCTTGGCTGGTTGCTGTTGCTTTGAGTAGGCCATCTGAGAAGTAATCCACCGCTCTTCTTGTTTCTGGGGTTAATCCTTCATAGAACGCTTGGAAACCCGCTTTGTCGCTTGCTTTCTTGTATCTTTCCCATGCTTTGAACAATGGTTCTTCCTCTCCTTGTATGAATGGATGTATTCCCTCTTTCATCTTGATGTTTTGTTGGGATGAGGAGAATTTGGCTAGAAACTTGGCAACCAAATCATCCCAACTAGTGATACTTCCTTGGGGAAAGGTTTCAAGCCATTGTGCCGCTTCATCCTTCAGTGAGAAAGGGAATAACAAGAGCTTATAGGTATCATGATTTACACTATCAAGATTGACAGCACCACAAGTCCTCAGAAAAATAGATAGGTGCTGTTTAGGATCCTCCAATGGATTTCCACCATAGGAACAATTGTTCTTGATTAGTGTAATGAGTTGCGGCTTCATGTTGTGGTGTTCTTCTTTCTCAGAAACTCCTTCTTCAATGATATCCTTCCCTCTGGCCTCTCTTCTTTCCTGTGACATATAAATCAACAAACAGAATGCACAGTGGTATTCTTGAAAATTGAGTGTAGTCAGTTGAGACAAAACTTCAAACAGTTAGTGGGTTAGTCAAAAATTAGAGAAATAGAAAAGAAAAAGTGCTTCATCTAGATCTCCACTTCACTTAATCATTGTCAATCTATTTCAATCCCCGGCAACGGCGCCAAAAACTTGATGTGTGTTTTCGGAAAACAAATTCCAAACACACAAATCTAACCGGCAAGTATACCGGGTCGCATCAAGTAATAAAACTCACGGGAGTGAGGTCAATCCCACAGGGATTGAAGGATTGAGCAATTTTAGTTTAGTGGTTGATTTAGTCAAGCGAATCAAGAGTTGATTTTAGTGGTTTGTATTCGACAAAAGCTAAATTGCATGAAATTTAAAAGGAAGAGGGACAATTGCAGTAAATTAAAGAGCAGAGAAGATAAATGTGCTGAATCTTAAAGAGCAAGAAATTAAATGGCAGAAACTTAGAACGCAAGAAATATAAATTGCAGAATCTTAAAGTGCAAGAAATGTAAATGGCTTGAATTGTAAAGGGAATTGGGAAGTGGATTTGCAGAATTTAAACAAGGAAAAGTAAAATTGCAACAAGCAGGGAAGTAAAAAATGGATTTAATTGCAGTAGATCTCAAACAGAAAATGTAAATCGCTTGAAGAAGCGTTCAACAGAGAAATAAAAAGGGAATTTCAGATCTCAGGACCCAAGAGACTAGATAACCAAGTCTAGATCTCAATGCCTTCCTAGATCCAATCCAGAAATCAATTGCAAGAGAATTTAAAGATCAAGCAGTAGAAGAAGCAAAACCAAATTCAATTTCCCAAAAGTTGCAGTAAAGTGAGACAGAGAGATCTCAAGGTGAGATTGAGACATAATTTCCTCAATTCTTCAACCCAAGATCCAAGACAAATGTAATTGAAATTGAAAACAAGAAAACTAAGAGGAAGAGAATTCAATTCTCCTACTCCGAAGCTCAGAAACTCAAAACAATTCAAAACCAAAAGCTCTCCAAAAACTACTTAGCAAAACTAAAACGGAAAGCTCTAAAAGGAAAAAAAACTCCCTTGAAAACTTAAATCCTAAGCTATTTATACACTTTCTTCAAATGGTCTTCAAGCCTTGAATTGGGCCTTTGTTCTTGATGGAATTGGGTTGATAAAGGCCTTGGTTGATTGCTCTTGGAGTTGGAGAAAGATCCATTGTGAACCGGGTTGAAATCATAAAAGTTTGAGTAAAAGTTTGAGTAAAAGTTTGAGGCAAACTTTTACTCAAACTTTTTATACCAGATGGCTTAAGCTTGCTGCTACCAACGTTTGAGCCAAAGTTTGAGGTCAAACTTTTGCTCAAACGTTAGCCCCCTTGTAAATGTGTGTGGCGCCAACGTTTGCCAAAAAGCTTGAGGCAAACGTTGGCGCAAACTTTTCTCCTCCAGGGTGTGCAAGTGTGGCGCCAACGTTTGCCAAAAAGTTTGAGGCAAACGTTGGCGCAAGCTTTTCTCCTCCAGGGTGTTGGTTTTGTGATGCCAACATTTACCAAAAAGTTTGAGGCAAACGTTGGCTCAAGCTTTTCTCCCAAAAGTTTGAGCTAAAGTTTGAGGCAAACTTTTGCTCAAGCTTTTTTCCTCTGGAGTGTTTTCAATTCTTCCAAAAGTTTGAGCTAAAGTTTGAGGCAAACTTTGGCTCAAGCTTTTTTCCTCTGGTATGTTTTCAACTCTTTTAAAAGTTTGAGCTAAAGTTTGAGGCAAACTTTGGCTCAAACTTTTTGTTCTCTCTTGCTCCTAGCCATTCCTTCTTTCTTCAACCTTCTTCAAAACTCTTTTCACCTATCATCAATCAACCAAACACATCAAAGCTTTGCTCAAAATCATGAGTTTGTTATCCTTTCATAATATATGACAATTACAGCATAAAATCTCATGAAATTGCATTAATTCATCCATGGTTGATTAAATCAAAGGAAACATGAAAATCTACCCAATTGGCTTGCTTATGGCTCAAGAAAGTGCATAACTCAATTGAAAATAAGTAAAAAAAACTAGTGAAAATAGGCTAAGATGACTTGTCATCAAAGAACAAAGGGGTGTAATAGGCTCAACATTGGTTTGCAAAGGATAATGAAAGGGTAAGGCCATATGGGTATGTAAGCTCAGTGAAACAAAGGCCTCAATCATGTAAGTGTATGTATACATCAAACCATGGAAATATAGAATTAAGCAAGACAAAGATCACAATTTTAGAGAGAACAATACACACCAAAAATAAAATATTGGTTGATAAAATGCAACCAATCAAATAGGCTAAAAAATCTCACTGGTTTTGTATGTTCGAGCTCTAAACCATGTTCCAGTATAATATTTCTTCAAACAAGTTCAATAAAAATTTTAATTCAAATTAGTGAAATGTTATAAAAATTTTCTTGAAAAAGAAAATATTACTTTAACCAAGTGGTGGTAAAATAAGCACAAAATCAAACAAATATGCAAATGCAACAACTCATTTAACAAAGAAAATTTAAACATTGGTGTTGAGAAGGAAATAACTAACCCATGGAGATCGGTATCGACCTCCCCACACTTAAAGATTGCACCGTCCTCGGTGCATGCTGAGATGTGCAAGTGGAAAGGTTGCTCCAACTGACGCTTTTCTCTAAAGATTGTGCAGATGGACTTGTCTATCTCCCCATGTAAACGTCTTCCGGTTCCCTTCCTGGTGGCCATCCTGAAAGAAAAAGGGAAGAAAAGTAACCCAGGAATAAAGAGAAGAAAACAAATAAAATATGATTGGGTTAATGCCAAATAATGAGGTCTCAATTACATGGCAGCTACAACATGCAAGTGAGAAAACAATAGAAGCACATGGCATACCAGTGGTGCAAAATTTGCAACAAAGGGGAAGATGAAAGACAATATAAATTCATGTCAATGCAAAAGGAATACAGGTATCATAAAAGATTGGCATTGACAGATAATTAATATCATCCAACAGTGTAATACAGGTCACTAAGCACCAAAATAATACCAGAAAAGATACAATAGTTGAAAAAGAAATTTAACACCAATGGAAAAATAATAAATTTAGAAAAAAAATAAAAATAAGCACAAAATTAAAATGCAATGAAAATATGCAAATAAATTAAGTAAAATAGAAAGAAAGTGAAGAAGGATGAGAGGTTAAAAAGATGAAGAAGAAGAAAGTAAGAAAGAATAAAGAAGAAAGAAATAAGAAGGGAAAAGAAAAGATTTAGATTTGGGGAAGAAAAGATAAGATATCTGGCGCTAATCTGGATAAGCTATGCGGCGCAGGTGACGCGGACGCGTGGGTCACATGATCGCGTGATGTGTGATAAGTTCAGGTGACACGGACGCGTGGGTTACGGGATCGCGTGGCCTGATTTGTGCTATTGGTGCGAGTGCAGCCTCGCGTACGCACAACTCGCTGTTTTAAACTCTTTTTGCCAAATTTTTAGGTAACGCGATCGCGTGGGTGACGCGATCGCGTGAATGGCCATAATTTGAAAACGACGCGGCCGCGTGGGGCACGCGGTCGCGTGGGGCACGCGGTCGCGTGGTAAGGCTTGTGCTTCTAGCATCATTCCAGCCCTACTCCACCATAACTTGCTGCCATACACTTCTTTACGTCGATTTTGCAGGGCCACGCGTTCGCGTGGGTGACGCGGACGCGTGGGGAGGCTATTTTTCAAATGACGCAGGCGCGTCAGCGACGCGGTCGCGTGGGCATATTTGTGCCTAAGGCGCGCCTCCAGCCACGCTTTCGCGTGACTCTCTGCTTCTTTTCTCCTTGTTTCGAATTCACTATGACGCGGACGCGTCAGCGACGCTGGCGCGTCGCGTGCAATTTTTTTTATATGCAGTATGCAGAATGCAAATGCACATGCAGACTATATGCAGATGACTATGCTGAAAAAATGAATGAACACGAATGAAAAATAAAATAAAATAAAACTAAGAACAAAAAGGAAAGAATATACCATGGTGGGTTGTCTCCCACCTAGCACTTTTAGTTAAAGTCCTTAAGTTGGACATTTGGTGAGCTCCTTGTCATGGTGGCTTGTGCTTGAACTTATCTTGAAACTTCCACCAATGCTTGGACTTCCAATAAGCTCTATCAATACCAAGTAAATTTCTCAAGCTTTGATGGATTTCTTCACAAGCTTTGAGCTCCCAAATTTGATCCTCATATATTCCCGGATCCCAAATCTTGATCCTACACCCGTCTTCAAGTTGATCATCATGATTCCATCCGGGTGGTAAGCAATCAGAATTCTCACTAAGGTATCCAAACAGCCTCCTAGACCCATTCAGTTGTGCTTTACACCAACCTTTGCATTTAAACTTTGAGCCTTTCACCATATTGAATCTTGCATGACAATTCCTACCATTAGCCATCTCCCTCTTACTCGTAAAGCCACAAAGAGCTCGAAGTTGACCATCTGTCTCAAGTAATCCATATTCAAGCGGGAAGGTAAAGGTCAAGGATAAGTATTTTACCCACTTGAATGTTGTATTGGATGGTAATGGCTTTGGGGGAGAGGTCTCCAACAACTTTGGCAAGGTGATTTCAAGCTACATTCCCTTGTGCTCTTCCTTGATAACTTCCACCTCTTTGCAAGCTTCTTCAATTTCAACCTCTTCCTCTTGGTAGCTTTCTTCCAATTCAATATCTTCTTCATTACTCACCAAGGGCATGAGAGGTTGTGCTTCTTCTTCTTTCATAATTACTGCTTTGTCCAGTTGTTTTAGTATAAAATCATACTCATCCTTGATGATTTTCTTTCCATGATAAATCTTTTCAACTATTCCTTCATCTTCAAGGGTCTCTCATATCTCCACATTTTGGGCTTCCTCTTGCTCTAGGACAAAATCAGACTCCTCCTTGATGTCTTCCTTCACTAATTCTTCAACCACTCCTTCGACTTCAAGGGTCTCCACTACCTTCATCTGTAGGGCCTCCTCTAGCTTCTTATGAAGTATGGATTCGCGAAGATGATTCCTTCTTTCTTGTTCCATATCAATAGCATAACTGGGATCATCTTGCTCTTGGATTGATGGATGTGGGTGCTCTTCCATGGAGGATGGTGATGGGATGGGAAGATTATTATGTGGTTGAAAAGGAAGCACACTGAAACTTGAGGGTTGAATATTGGAGGTAGAGGGTTGGTCCATGCGGGATATAAGATTTTGGAGTGTAGAGGTGAGACCAATGATATTAGAGATGCGTGTGTTGTTATCCAATGGATGTTGGGATGGATAGAAGGGTTCATTTGTTGGGAGAAAGGGCTCATAATATGGAGGTGGTTCTTCTTGATAAGGATATGGAGATGGTGAATATTGAGATGATGGTTCTGGGCGTGGTTCATATGGTGGTTGGTGTGGTGGATGTGGGTTAGGGTCATATGGAGGTGAATGGTGTAAAGGGGCTTGTGAGTTTGGTGGTTCAAAGGTATGTTGGGGAGGTGGTTCATAAGCATATGGTGGGGCTTGTTGATAACTACAAGGGGGTCTACCATATTCATCATCTTGGTACGCTCCCCGGAATGGCTCTTGACCATAGTAATTTGGTGGAGGCGGTTTGTCACGAAAGGGTCCACCATAACTATTGTCTTGGTATGCATCACAGAATGGTTGTTGGTTATAGCGCATTGGAGGGAGTTGTTGCCAAGAGGGTTGATCAGATCCCCGTAGCTCCGTCCATCTCTGATTATTTTGACCTTGATGCATGTTCCTGTTATAAATTCCATTCCTTGCAACAACATTGGAACCAAACTCAAAGCGACTGGGGTGAGAACTCATAGTAACTAATAAAAATTAAAAGCGAAAATAAAAACAAATAAACAGGTAAAAGCAAATATTTACAATAACCAATAATAAGGTACACGTTTGCAATTCTCCGGCAACGGCGCCATTTTGACGATCGGATCTTCTATCGGTAAAGAAATTTTATAAAAATATAATCGCGTTGTAAGTATAGTTTCTAAACCAACAGAGAATCCTTTCGTACAAAAGTTTTGGTTGTCACTTAAGCAAACCCAATAAAATTTATAACTGAAGTATTTAAACCTCGGGTCATCTCTCAAGGAATCGCAGGGAGGTATGATTTATTATTGGTTATGGAAAAAGCGTATTTTTGGGTTCTTTTGAAATAATGAACAAGTAATTTAAATGGCAAGAAAAATAAATTAATAATTATAAAGAAAACTCTTGGCAAGGTATGAGAACTGGGAATCCTATCCTAGTTATCCTTATCAGGTGTAATGAGAATTAGATTCTGCCCCCACTTAGTTAACCCTTACTAAATAAAGGTAAGTCAAGTGGACTAATTAACTTGATTCCTCAGTCCTAGTCAACTCCTGTGGAAAGACTAGCTTTAGAGGGATCCAAATTAATCAGTAATTCACAAATCTAAATCAAACGATGAGTCTGATAACTCAAGTATTACCAATTACTTAATCAAAGCCAAAAGGGGAAAATAAATCATAAATTAAATTGCAAGCATAAAAAATAGAATAAAACAATCATTAATCTGAAATACCTCAAATTGCATTAATAAAAGAAATCAAATCTAACATGGAAATTCATAAATTAAATTGGCAACATAAGTAATTAACAAATAAAAGCATTAGAGTATCTAAAAGTAGAAGAGAAATAAAGTAAAAGAACATGAACCTGAGAAGAAGTTGAAATCCTAATCCTAAAACCTAAGAGAGAGGAGAAAGCCTCTCTCTCTCTCTCTCTCTCTCTCTCTCTCTCTCTAAAACTACATCTAAAACCTAAAAATTGAATAATGAATGTTGTAATCGTCTCTCTTTTTTTTATTCCTCCATTCTCTGGCTTATATTCTGTGTTTCTGGCTTGGATCTGGGCCAAAAAGGGGCCCAGAAATTGCAGAGGCCGTTTTCTGCAGATTCCTACACGTGGCGTCTGTCACGCGTGCGCGTGGTTCACGCGTTCGCATCATCTGGGAGTTTTTCTTGTCACGCGAACGCGTCAGTCATGCGTCCGCGTCAATTGCGTTCTGCTCAAGGCACGCGTCCGCGTCGTTTACGCGTGCGCGTCGCTTGTGTTTTGCGCTAGGCACACGTCCGCGTCGTCCATGCGTACGCGTCACTGCATTTTCTTCAAAACTCCATTTTTGTGCTTTCCTTCTATTTTTGTATGTTTCCTTTCTGTCCTCTAAGCCATTCCTGCCCTATGAAGCCTGAAAATACTTAACACACAAATCACGGCATCGAATGGTAATAAAGGATAATTAAAATTAATACTTTAAAGCATAGGAAACATGTTTTCACACTTATCACATATTAAGGAAGGAAAAGTAAAACCATGCAATTCATATGAATAAGTGGGTGAAGAATTGATAAAAACATTCAATTTGAGCACAAGATGAATCATAAAATAGGGGTTTATCAGTGATTTTTGAATAAAAACTAATAAAAATATAATAAAAGTGACTAAAACATACTAAAAACTATGTAAAATCAATGTCAAAAAGGGTATAAATTATTCGCTCATCACAACACCAAACTTAAATTGTTGCTTGTCCCCAAGCAACTAAAAACAAAATAGGAAAAAAAGAAGAGAATATACAATGAATTTCAAATATCAATGAAGCTCAGTTCCAATTAGATGAGCGGGACTTTGTAGCCTTTTTGCTTCTGAATAATTTTGGCATTTCACTTTATCCTTTGAAGTTCAGAATGATTGGCATCTATAGGAACTCAGAATTCAGATAGTGTTATTAATTCTCCTAGTTCAGTGTGGTTCTTGAACACAGTTACTTTATGAGTCTTGGCCGTGACCCTAAGCACTTTGTTTTCCAGTATTACCACCGGATACATAAATGCCACAGACACATAACTGGGTGAACCTTTTCAGATTGTGACTCTGCTTTACTAGAGTCCCCAATTAGAGGTGGCCAGAGCTCTTAAGCACACTCTTTTTGCTTTGGACCACGACTTTAACCACTCAGTCTCAAGCTCTTCACTTGGACCTTCATGCCACAAGCACATGGTTAGGGACAGCTTGGTTTAGCCGCTTAGGCCAGGATTTTATTCCTGTGGGCCCTCCTATCCATTAATGCTCAAAGCCTTGGATCCTTTTTAACCTTTCCTTTTGGTTTAAAAGGTTATTGGCTTTTTCTGCTTGCTTTTTCTTTTTCTTTCTTTTTTTTTGCCAAATATATATATATATATATATTTTTTTTTTCGCAAGCTTTTTATTCATTGCTTTTTCTTGCTTCAAGAATCAATTTTATGATTTTTCAGATTATCAATAAAATTTCTCCTTTTTCATTATTCTTTCAAGAACCAACAGTTTTAACATTCATAAACAACAATATAAAAAATATGCACTGTTCAAGCATTCATCCAGAAAACAAAAAGTATTGCCACCACATCAAAATAATCAGATTATTTTCAAGATATAATTCGAAATTCATGTACTTCTTATTCTTTTGTAAATAAAAATATTTTTCTTTTAAGAAAGGTGAGGAATTTATGGGATTATTCATAGCTTTAAGACATAGTCTAAATTTTATTGATTATGGAATAGAAATAAGACATGAAATAAGCATAAAAGCAGACTGATAATAATAAAAGAAGGGAAATTAAAGACATAAAAATAAATGATTCTAATACTAATGCTCATGTGACTCTTAAAATGGATCTCTAATAACGAAAGTTATCACAGAGTTAGGACTCAACAACCTGCATTGGGAGAGGCAAGTGCTCCTTCAATTTGTAGGAGTGTCTGGTCCCTCAAGGGAGAGCCTCTGGCGTTTTAGCTCCTGTAGCTAACGCCCTTGCTTTTCTTGCTCCTTAAGCAGTTTGCAGAGCATGCTATTTTGATTTTGCTGTTCTTCCTTAAGTTGATCCATAGCTTCTTGCAGCTTGGTGACAGATGCTTCTAGGTGGGTCCAGTAGTCAATCTGAGGGATTTCTGGGAGGAACTCCTGCGCCCTCCTTTTGATGGAGTTATCTTGCACTTGTTGTCCTTCCATTGACTTCTTGGTGATTGGGTGCTCGACTGGGATGAACTCATCTACTCCCATCTTCACCCCAGCATCTTTACATAGCAGAGAGATTAAGCTTGGGTAAGCCAATTTGGCTTCAGTGGAGTTCTTATTTGCAATTGTGTAGATCTCACAAGAAATCAGATGATGAATCTCCACTTCGTTTCCCAGCATAATGCAATGAATCATTACTACTCTTTTGACAGTGACCTCAGAGCGGTTGCTAGTGGGCAGTATAGAATGCCCAATGAAATCCAACCAGCCCCTAGCGACTGGTTTGAGATCTCCTCTTTTGAGTTGGTTTGGGACACCTTTTGAGTTGGTTATCCACTTAGTTCCAGGGAGGCATATGTCCTCTAGAACTTGGTCCAAACGCTTATCTACTCTCACCATTCTCCTATTAAAGGATTCTGGATCATCTTGCAGTTGAGGCAGTTTGAAGACCTCTCTTATTTTGTCAAGGTGGAAGTAAATAATCCTCCCTCTGACCATAGTTTGAAAGGTATGAAAGGCAGTTCCAGTCATTCTCTGCTTATCTGTCAGCCACAGATTTGAGTAGAATTCCTGAACCATGTTTCTTCCCACCTTTGTCTCAGGATTAGCTAGAATTTCCCAGCCTCTGTTTCGAATCTGCTCTTGGATCTCCGGATATTCGTCTTCTTTCAGATCAAATTTAACTTTCGGGATCACTGACCTCAGACCCATTATTTTGTGGTAATGGTCTGCATGTTCTTTGGTTAAGAACCTCTCTTGATTCCAAAGTGGCTTTGGAGTATTCTCTTTCTTGCCTCTTGAAGTGGTTTGTTTCCCTTAGCGAGGAGCCATGATCTTAATGAGTCTTAGCTCGGTGATCACGGAAAAATACACCAAACTTAGAGGTTTGCTTGTCCTCAAGCAAAAGAAAGGAAAGGAGAGGAATAGGAGGAGAGTCAAATTCGAGTTGTGGAGGAGAGGGGGTGGCCGAACGTGTATTTAAAAGTGGAGGGGTGGGGTTTCGAAAATTTTGAAAAAGATATGATAGAAAGATATGATTGGTAAAAAAAATGAATCATGATATGAAAAAGATGAGATTTTAAAATTCAAAAGATATGAGAAAGATATAAAGAAGTTAAATCTGAAAATTTGTTGATGCATCTAAGAATTAAAAGAAGATATGATGAGTTGGAAAATATTTGAAAAGGAATTGAAAAGATAAATGAGTTTTTGAAAAAGATTTGGAAAGGATTTGAAAGAAAATTGAAAAGGAATTTGGAAGATTATTAAATTTTTGAAAATTGAGTGTGAGTAATGAAAATTTGTAACATGTCTATGCAGAAAATTATGAATTAAAACATGAAAGTTTGAAAAAATTTGAAGTGTAAACAAAATCTCCTCCCCCTGCCATTTCTAGCATTAAACGCCCAGAATGGTATCCATTCTGGCATTTAACGCCCATATGTTGGCCATTGTGGGCGTTTAACGCCCAGCCAGGTATCCTGCCTGGCGTTAAACGCCAGAAATCTTTTATCACTGGGCGTTTTTCTAAACGCCCAGGATGCTGCATCTCTGGCGTTAAACACCCAGAATGGTGCCCATTCTGGCGTTTAATGCCCAGGAAGGTATCTTTACTGGTGTTAAACGCCTAGAATGGTACCCATTCTGGCGTTTAACGCCCAAAATACTCCTTACTGGCGTTTTCGTGCCAGTGAGCTCCTTTTCTCTGCTTTATGCTCTGAATCCTTCTGTAACTCTGTGAACTCCTGCTATTGATAATTAACCTTGAAGAGAATTTATATCAAACTCCTATAATTATTATTTAAATAACAAATAAACTTTGCTAATGGCTGGGTTGCCTCCCAGCAAGCGCTTCTTTATTGTCTTTAGCTGGACTTTACTGAGCTTTAATCTAGTCTCAATTTTGAGCATTCTTGCTCAACATTGCTTTCAAGATAATGCTTTACTCTCTGTCCATTAACAATGAACTTTTTGTCAAGGTCAATATCCTGAAGCTCTACATATCCATATGGTGACACACTTGTAATCACATATGGTCCCCTCCACTGGGATTTTAATTTCCCAGGAATAATCTGAGCCTAGAGTTAAACAGCAGAACCTTCTGTCCTGGCTCAAAGACTCTGGATGACAGTTTCTTGTCATGCCACCTTTTTGCTTTCTCCTTGTAAATTTTTGCATTTTCGAAAGAATTGAGTCTGAATTCCTCTAACTCATTCAACTAGAGCAATCTTTTCTCTCCAGCTAACTTGGCATCAAGGTTTAGGAATCTGGTTGCCCAGTAGGCTTTGTGTTCCAGTTCCACTGGCAGGTGACAGGCTTTTCGATACACAAGCTGGTATGGAGAGGTCCCTATAGGAGTTTTGAATGCAGTTCTGTATGCCCATAGAACATCATCCAGACTCCTTGCCCAATCCTTTCTATGGGTACTTACAGTCCGTTCCAGGATTCGTTTTAGTTCTCTATTTGAGACTTCAGCCTTCCCATTTGTCTGTGGATGATATGGAGTTGCCACATTGTAGTTAATTCCATATCGAATCAGAGCAGAGTCTAGCTGTTTATTGCAGAAATAAGTCCCTCCATCACTGATTAGTATTCTAGGGACACCAAATCTGCTGAAGATGTGCTTCTGGAGGAACTTCAGCACTGTCTTAGTATCATTAGTGGGTGTGGCAATTGCCTCTACCCATTTATATACATAGTCTACTGCCACCAGAATGTAAGTGTTTGAGTATGATGGTGGGAAAGGCCCCATGAAGTCAATACCCCATACATCAAACAACTCAATCTTTAAGATCCCTTGCTGAGGCATGGCGTAACCATGAGGCAGATTACCAGTTCTCTGGCAACTGTCACAGTTACGTACAAACTCTCGGGAGTCTTTATAGAGGGTAGGCCAGTAGAAGCCACATTGGAGAACTTTTGTGGCTGTTCACTCACCTCCGAAATGTCCTCCATATTGTGATCCATGGCAATGCCATAGGATCTTCTGTGCCTCTTCTCTAGGCACGCATCTGCGGATCATTCCGTCTGCACATCTCTTAAAGAGATATGGTTCATCCCACAAGTAGTACTTTGCATCAGAAATTAATTTTTTTGTTTGCTGTCTACTGTACTCTTTGGGTATAAATCTCACAGCCTTATAGTTTTGCAATGTCTGCAAACCATGGTATTTCCTGAATGGCAAAGAGTTGCTCATCCAGAAAGGTTTCAGAAATCTCAGTTAGGGGAAGGGACACCCCTGCTACTGGTTCTATCCAGGACAGGTGATCAGCTACTTGGTTCTCTGTCCCTTTTCTGTCTCTTATTTCTATATCAAACTCTTGCAGAAGCAACACCCATCTTATGAGCCTGGGTTTTGAATGCTGCTTTGTGAGTAGATATTTGAGAGCAGCATGGTCAGGGTACACAATCACTTTTGATCCTACTAAATAGGATCTAAACTTGTCAATGGCATAAACCACTGCAAGCAGAGCTTTTTCTCTGGTTGTGTAATTCTTCTGTGCATCATTTAGAACACGGCTGGTATAGTAAATGACGTGCATGAGTTTGTTATGCCTTTGTCCCAATACTGCACCAATAGCATGGTCACTGGCATCACACATTAGTTCAAATGGTAATGTCCAGTCTGGTGCAGAAATAACTGGTGCTGTGACCAGCTTAGCTTTTAGAGCTTCAAATGCCTGCAGACATTCCGTGTCAAAGACAAATGGCGTGTCAGCAGCTAACAGATTGCTTAGAGGTTTTGTAATTTTTGAAAAATCCTTTATAAACCTTGATAAACCCATATTTTATGATGTATTTTGTGCTCAATTTAAGTGATTTACTCAATCCTTCACCCACTTATTCATGTAAATTGCATGGTTTTACTTTTCCTTCCTTACTTTATGATATATGTGAAAACATGTTTTCTTATGCTTTAAAAATAGTAATTTTTATTATCCTTTATTACCATTCGATGCCGTGATTTGTGTGTTAAGTATTTTCAGGTTTCATAGGGCATGAATGGCTTAGAGGATAGAAAGGAAACATACAAAAATGGAAGGAAAGCACAAAAATGGAGTTTCGAAGAAAAGGCAGTGACGCGAACGCATGGATGACGCGACCGCGTGCCTAGTGCGAAAAGGCATCGACGCGCACACGTGACTGACGCGGACGTGTGCCTTGAGCAGAACGCAAATGACGCGTACGCGTGATAAGGAAAACTCCCAAATGATGCGAATGCGTGACCCACGCGAACGTGTGACAGACGCCACGTACCAGAATCTGCAGAAAATGCCCCCAGCGATTTCTGGACCCTTTTTCGGCCCAATTCTGAATCCAGAAACATAGAATATAAGCCAGAGAATGGAGGAATCAAAAGGGGAACAACTTATCATACATTCACAATTCAGAATTTTAGATTTAGATGTAGTTTTTAGAGAGAGAGGTTCTCTCCTCTCTCTTAGGATTTAAGATTAGGATTCCTCTTAAAGGAATTAGGATTTCTTCTTCTCAATTTCCAGGTTTAATATTCTTTTTATTTATTTTCTCAATTTAGTTTATGAACTCTTTATGTTTGGATTAATTTTCTTTTATTAATGCAATTTGAGGTATTTCAGAATTATGATTTCTTTCCCTTATTTATCTAAATAATTTAGATTTTTCCCTTTTGGCTTTGGTTGATTAATTGGTAACTCTTGAGTTGTCAAACTCATCGTGATTGATAATTGTTATCTTTGCTGATTGATTTAAATTCCTATAACTCTAGTCTTTCCTTATGAGTTGACTAGGACTTTAGGTGTTAAATTGATTTATCCACTTGACTTACCTTCATAGTTAGAGGTTGACTTAGTGGGGGAGCAAAATATAATTCTCATCACCATTGATAAGGATAACTAGGATAGGACTTCTAATTTTCATACCGTGCCAAGAGTTTTATTAGCTATTGATTTATTAATTCCTGCAATCTATTTTTCTCATTCAAACCTTTTTCAAAAACCCAAAAACACTATTTTCCATAACCAATAATAAATCGTACTTCCCTGCAATTCCTTGAGATACGACCCGAGGTTTAAATACTTCGGTTATAAATTTTATTGGGTTTGCTTAAGTGACAACCAAAACTTTTGTACGAAAGGATTCTCTGTTGGTTTAGAAACTATACTTACAATGTGATAATATTTGTGAATATTCTTTACCAATAGAAATCAGATCGTCAAAAATGGCGCCGTTGCTAGGGATTTGCAACTGTGTGCCTTATTATTGGTTATTGTAAATATTTTCTTTTACCTGTTTATTTGTTTTTATTTTTAATTTTTATTATTTAGTATGAATTCTCACCCCTCTCGCTTTGAGTTTGGTTCTAATATTATTGAAGGGAATGGAAGCTATAGCAGGAACATGCATGAAGGTCAGAACAGTCAAAGATGGATGGAGCCACGAGGACTTGATCAACCCTTTAGGCAACAACACCCTCTATAGTACCACAGACGATGACCATTCTACAATGCATGCCAAGGCAATAGATATGGTGGATCCCCTTGTAGTTACAAACAAGTCCCACCCTGTGCTATTGAACCACCCTCTCAACATAGCTTCGGACCACCATACTCACAAGCCCCCTACAACCAAACACCTCCCTACGACCCTAATCCATATCCACCCCGACTCCAATCCAATTACTCCCAAGAACCACCACATTCTTATGATGAACCGTTCCTCCAAAATAATGATCCCTCATATCCACCCCAATCTCCAATGGATGACACCCTTCGTGTTCTTCTTCAAGGACAAGCGAAGATACAAAGGGATGTACTGGAACTCGTTACTGCCTTAACCGGGGTAGTAAATAAATTAGCCTCCCAACATCTGAGCACTCAAAGTACTCCCATGGCTACATGTGGAGAATCCAAAGAAGAGCGTAGCATGAAGGAGACACTAAAAACTTCGGTGGACAATGAGGATCATGGCTTTGTATTAGAACAAGTGGAGGAAGCCATAATAGTTGCAGAGGAAGAAGTGGTTGAAGATTTAGGAGATGCTGAACATCCATGGGAATCAAGAACTGTAAAGGATTCTGCCGAGAAGTTCGAAATTGATGCAAAGGAGGATAGTGCACAACCCCCAAAGCAGGTATTTTATGAAGAATTGGACGGAATAACCCAAGACGCAAGTTTCCCTGATGATGATAATCACAAATCAGGTTCTCTTCGTAATGAACTTGCATCCGCAAGTGAATTCTTTGAGATAGAAGAATCTTCCCCGAGTGAATACGAAGATGATGCTGAGGTAGATTTTTCTCAACCTCCAACTTATGACTTGAGTGATGATGAGGAAGAAATCAAGGACTTTGATCAAGACATGGTTGAATTTGAAGAAGTTTGCAAAGAAGTGGAGGAATTCACAGAAGAATACAAGGGAGGAGAGCTTGCAGAACCACTGGAAACACCTACCCCAAGGCCATTACCGCCCAATACAAGCTTCAAGTGGGTACAATCCTTAACCTTTATCTTTACTTTTCCACTTGAATATGGTTTGCTTAAAACAGAGGGCCAGCTTAGAGCTCTCTGCGGCTTTAAGAGTAAGAGGGAAATGGCTCGTACTCAGAGCTGGTGTGCAAGATTCAATAAGGTTCCACGCTTCAATTTGAAGTGCAAGGATTGGTATCAAGTTCAATTGAATGGGTCTCAGAAGGCGTTTGGTCATCTTGGTGAAAATACAAATTACATACCGTCCAGCTGAAAAAATGTGGATCAAGGCAAAGACGGTTACAAAAACAAAGTTTGGGACCCCGGAATTCATTCTAACAATCAACATTCCTGGAGCCTAATCACTTGCTTTAACTTGCTTGAGGGCTTTACATGCCTAGTTTGGGACCCCGGAGGCTGTTGGCATTCCAAACACTGGTGGAGATTTTTGGATGAATTCAAGCACAAGTGGTGCACGAATTGTGAATCACATTTTTCACAACTCGTACCACTAACCAGCAAGTGCACTGGGTCGTCCAAGTAATACCTTACGTGAGTAAGGGTCGATCCCACGGAGATTGTTGGCTTGAAGCAATCTATGGTTATCTTGTAAATCTTAGTCAGGAGAGTAATTATGATTATCAGTTTGAATTGCGAAAAATAAAGCATGAAATAAATACTTGTTATGCAGTAATTGAGAATATGTTGGAGTTTTGGAGATGCTTTGTCTTCTGAATCTCTGCTTTCTCCCTGTCTTCTTCTTCACGCACGCAAGGTTCCTCCTATGGCAAGCTGTGTGTTGGTGGATCACCGTTGTCAATGGCTACCATCCGTCCTCTCAGTGAAAATGGTCCAGGTGCGCTGTCACCGCACGGCTAATCATCTGTCGGTTCTCACTCTTGCTGGAATAGGATCCGTTGATCCTTTTGCGTCTGTCACTACGCCCAACCCTTGTGAGTTTGAAGCTCATCACAGTCATTCAATCCTTGAATCCTACTCAGAATACCATAGACAAGGTTTAGACTTTCTGGATTCTCAAGAATGCTGCCAATAGATTCTAGCTTATACCACGAAGATTCTGATTAAGGAATCCAAGAGATACTCATTCAATCGAAGGTAAAACAGAGGTGGTTGTCAGGCACGCGTTCATAGGTTGAGAATGGTGATGAGTGTCACGGATCATCACCTTCTTTATATTGAAGTGCGAATGAATATCTTAGATAGGAACAAGCGTGTTTGAATAGAAAACTGAAATAATTACATTAATCCATCGAGACACAGCAGAGCTCCTCACCCCCAACAATGGAGTTTAGAGACTCATGCTGTCAAAGAGTACAAAGTTCAGATCTAAAATGTCTTGAGGTATAAAATAAATCTCTAAAAGTTGTTTAAATACTAAACTAGTAACCTAGGTTTACAGAAAATGAGTAAACTAAGATAGATAGTGCAGAAATCCACTTCTAGGGCCCACTTGGTGTGTGCTGGGGCTGAGACTTGAGCTTTACACGTGCCTAGGCTGTTTCCAGAGCTAAACGCCAGGTTGTAACCTGTTTCTACCTTTTAACTCCAGCTTGTAACCTATTTCTGGCGTTTAGCGCCAGAATGCAACATGGAACTGGCGTTGACGCCAGTTTACATCATTTATCCTTGAACAAAGTATGGACTTATATATATTGCTGGAAAGCCCTGGATGTATACTTTCTAACGCAATTAAGAGCGCGCCATTTGCACTCTTGTAGCTCCGGAAAATCTATTTCGAATGCAGGGAGGTCAGAATCCAACAGCATCTGCAGTCCTTTTTCAGCTTGAATCAGATTTTTGCTCAGCTCCCTCAATTTTAGCCAGAAAATACCTGAAATCACAGAAAAACACACAAACTCATAGTAAAGTCCAGAAATATGAATTTTGCCAAGAAACTAATAAAAATATACTAAAAACTAACTAAAATATGCTAAAAACTACATGAAATTACCCCCAAAAAGCGTATAAAATATCCGCTCATCACAACACCAAACTTAAACTGTTGCTTGTCCTCAAGTAACTAAAAACAAAGTAGGATAAAAAGAAGAGAATATACAATAAATTCCAAAAACATCTATGAAGATGAGTCTTAATTAGATGAGCGGGGCTATTAGCTTTTTGCTTCTGAACAGTTTTGGCATCTCACTTTATCCTTTGAAGTTCAGAATGATTGGCATCTATAGGAACTCATAATTCAGATGGTGTTATTGATTCTCCTAGTTTAGTATGTTGATTCTTGAACACAGCTACTTTATGAGTCTTGGCCGTGGCCCTAAGCACTCTGTTTTCCAGCATTACCACCGGATACATACATGCCACAGACACATAACTGGGTGAACCTTTTCAGATTGTGACTCAGCTTTGCTAAAGTCCCCAATTAGAGGTGTCCAGGGTTCTTAAGAACACTCTGTTTTTCCTTTGGATCTCGACTTTAACCGCTCAGTCTCAAGTTTTCACTTGACACCTTCACGCCACAAGCACATGGTTAGGGACAGCTTGGTTTAGCCGCTTAGGCCAGGATTTTATTCCTTTAGGCCCTCCTATCCACTGATGCTCAAAGCCTTGGATCATTTTTATTACCCTTGCCTTTTGGTTTTAAGGGCTATTGGCTTTTTGCTCTTGCCTTTTGGTTTAAAGAGCTTTTGGCTTTTTCTGCTTGCTTTTTCTTTTTCTTGCTCTCTTTTTTTTTCGCATTTTTTTTCTGCAAGCTTTGTTCTTCACTGCTTTTTCTTGCTTCAAGAATCATTTTTATGATTTTTCAGATTATTAAATAACATTTCTCCTTTTTCATCATTCTTTCAAGAGCCAACAATTTTAACATTCATAAACAACAAGTTCAAAAGACATATGCACTGTTCAAGCATTCATTCAGAAAACAAAAAGTATTGCCACCACATCAAAATAATTAAACTATTTTAAAATTCGAAATTCATGTACTTCTTTTTCTTTTTCAGAAAATATTTTTCATTTAAGAAAGGTGATGGATTCTTAGAACATTCATATCTTTAAGACATAGACCCTTAGATACTAGTGATCATGTAATAAGACCCAAACATAAATAGACATAAAGCATAGTAAACGAAAAACAGAGAAATAAGAACAAGGAGATTAAGGAACAGGTCCACCTTAGTGAGGGTGGCGTCTTCCTCTTCTTGAAGAACCAATAGTGCTCTTGAGCTCCTCTATGTCTCTTCTTTGTCTTTGTTGCTCCTCCCTCATAGCTCTTTGATCTGCAGTCAAATGCCCTACCACTGAACTATGGACCCTTCAGATGAACCTCTCTGATGAGCGGATATTTTATACGCTTTTTGGAGTTAATTTCATATAGTTTTTAGTATGTTTTAGTTAGTTTTTAGTTTATTTTCATTAGTTTTTAGGAAAAATTCATATTTCTGGACTTTACTATAAGTTGTGTGTTTTTTTGTAATTTCAGGTATTTTCTGGCTGAAATTGAAGGAGCTGAGCAAAAATCTGATTCAGGCTGAAAAAGGACTGCTGATGCTGTTGGATTCTGATCTCCCTGCACTCAAAGTAGATTTTCTGGAGCTACAGAACTCGAAATGGCGTGCTTTTAATTGCGTTGGAAAGTAGACATACAGGGCTTTCCAACAATATATAATAGTCCATACTTTGCTCAAGGATAGATGACGTAAACTGGCGTTCAACGCCAGTTCTCTGCCCAATTCTGGCGTCCAGCGCCAGAAAAGGATTAAAAGCTGGAGTTCAACGCCAGAAATGGATCCAAACCTAGCGTTGAACGCCCACAATGGCCTTATGCACGTGAATTACTTAAATCTCAGCCCCAGCACACACCAAGTGGGCCCCAGAAGTGGATCTCTATACCATCTGCTATAGTTTACTCATTTGCTGTAAACCTAGGCTACTAGTTTAGTATTTAAACAACTTTTAGAGACTTATTTTGTATCTCATGATATTTTAGATCTGAATTTTGTACTCTTTGACGGCATGAGTCTCTAAACTCCATTGTTGGGGGTGAGGAGCTCTGCTGTGTCTCGATGAATTAATGCAAGTATTTCTGTTTTCCATTCAAACACGCTTGTTCCTATCTAAGATGTTCATTCGCGCTTAACTGTGATGAAGGTGATGATCTGTGACATTCATCACCTTCCTCAAACCATGAACGTGTGCCTGACAACCACCTCCGTTCTATATCTGATTGAATGAGTATCTCTGAGATCTCTTAATTAGAATCTTTGTGATATAAGCTAGAACTGATGGCGGAATTCATGAGAATCCGGAAAGTCTAAACCTTGTCTGTGGTATTCCGAGTAGGATTCAATGATCGAATGACTGTGACGAGCTTCAAACTCGCGAGTGCTGGGCATTAGTGACAGACGCAAAAGGATGAAGAACCCTATTCCAGTATGATCGAGAATCGACAGATGATTAGCCGTGCTGTGACAGAGCATGTGAGCATATTCTTCACTGAGAGGATGGGATGTAGCCATTGACAACGGTGATCCCTACATACAGCTTGCCATAGGAGGACGTGCGTGCGTGAATCAGAAGACAGAGGAAAGCAGAGATTTAGAAGACAAAGCATCTCCAAAACTCCAACATATTCTCCATTACTGCATAACAAGTAAACTTTAATTTATGCTCTCTTGGTTATTCGTAATTCAACTGATAAACATAATTGATTTCCTGACTAAGAATTACAAGATAACCACAGCTTGCTTCAAACCAACAATCTCCGTGGGATTCGACCCTTAGTCACGTAAGGTATTATTTGGACGACCCAGTGCACTTGCTGGTTAGTTGTACGCGTTGTGAAAAGTGTGATTCACAATTCGTGCACCAAGTTTTTGGCGCCGTTGCCGGGGATTGTTCGTGTTTGGACAACTAACGGTTTATTTTGTTGCTTAGATTAGGAAAAATTTCTCTTTTTGTTTAGAGTCTCGTATTATTGTCGTGTTAAAACTTTAGAATCCTTATTTTCTTATTAAAATCTTTTTCAAAAATAATTTTTCTATTAAATCCTGTGCCAAACTTTAAGTTTGGTGTTTTCTTGTTGATTTCTCTGTGTTTTTCGAAAATTTTAGTAGTTTTCTAAAAATTTTAAGTTTGGTGTTCTTCCTTCGTGTTCTTGTGTTCTTGTGAATCTTCAAAGTGTTCTTGAGTTTTCCTTGTGTCTTGATCTTAAAATTTTTAAGTTTGGTGTTCCTTAGTGTTTTTCCCTTAAAAATTTTCGAAAACAAGGAGCATCGGATCTAAAAATTTTAAATCTTGTGCTATCTTATTATTTTTCTCTCTCCTCTTTAAATTCAAAAATATCTTTTCTCTCTGTTTTAAAAGCAAATTTTCAAAATCTATTTCTAAAATTCAGATTTTTATTTCAAAATTTAAAACCTTTTTCAAAAAATTCATCATATCCTTTTCAAAACTTCCTAACCACTTTTTCTCTCTCCTCAGTTTTTCGAAATTCTCCACTCATTTTTTATTTATTTTATTTTAATTTATTTCATTTTTGGAATAAATAAATAAATAAAAATATCTTCTCTATTTTACATCATCTCCCTTTCTCCATCATGGACATAAGCAGAAATGAACAGTCCAGGAGGACTCTGGGGTCATATTCTAACCCCTCTACTACTTCATATGGGAGTAGCATCTGCATACCCTCCATTGGAGTCAGTAGCTTTGAGTTGAATCCTCAGCTCATTATCATGGTGCAGCAAAGTTGCCAGTATTCCGGTCTTCCACAGGAAGAACCTACAGAGTTTCTGGCACAGTTTCTACAGATTGCTGACACAGTACATGATAAAGAAATAGATCAGGATGTCTACAGACTATTACTGTTTCCATTTGCTGTAAAAGATCAAGCTAAGAGGTGGTTGAATAACCAACCTAAGGCCAGCATAAGGACATGGAAACAGCTGACAGAAAAATTCCTGAATCAATACTTTCCCCCAAAACGGATGACACAGCTAAGGCTGGACATCCAAGGCTTTAAACAAGGAGATAATGAATCTCTTTATGATGTCTGGGAGAGATACAGAGAGATGCTACGAAAATGCCCCTCTGAAATGTTTTCAGAGTGGGTTCAGTTAGACATCTTCTATTATGGGATTGCAGAAGGAGCTCAGATGTCTTTGGATTACTCAGCTGGTGGATCTATCCACATGAGAAAGACAATTGAAGAAGCCCAAGAGCTCATTGATACAGTTGCCAGGAATCAGCATCTGTACCTAAGCAGTGACCCTTCCATGAAAGAAGAGGTCAAAACAGCAACTGCTGAACTCAGTCCTGTAAAACAAGCTGCTGAATTCAATCAGCAATTGGACTTTCTAACAAAGCAGTTAGCCGAATTCAAAGATAGACTACAAGAGACAAGGATGGCTAATATACATATGGACGAACAGTTTAAGCAAACAAAGCAGCAGCTGTCAAGGCAAATAGCAGAAGAATGCCAAGCTGTTCAACTAAGAAGTGGGAAAATATTAAATACCCCACCTCAAGGCAGCAAAAAGCTAAGAAATGAGCAAACCACCCAAAATTCACCTGAGGACAGTAAGAGCCCAGGGAAAAGTAATTCTGGAACTAAAACGCCAGAAAATTGGTGGAAGGCTGGCGCTGAACGCCCAGACCATGCTCAGGACTGGCGTTCAACGCCAGAAACAAGGCAGGACTGGCGTTCAACGCCAGAAATGGGCAAGGATCTGGTGTTGAACGCCCAAAATGGGCAAGATCTGGCGCTGAACGCCCAAAATGGGCACAATTCTGGCGTTCAAACGCCAGGAGCAGACAAGGAGCTGGTGTCCAGTTTCACTCCAGCTTCTAACTCTGGCACTCAATTGCCAGTGAGGGATCAGACACACACAAATGCTGATAACAACCCCTCTAAAAAGGCTTCTTCAACCACTTCTGTAGGCAATAAACCTACAGCAACTAAGGTTGAAGAATATAAAGCCAAGATACCTTATCCTCAAAAACTCCGGAAAGAGGAGCAGGATAAGCAGTTTGCTCGCTTCGCAGATTACCTCAGGACTCTTGAAATAAAGATTCCATTTGCAGAAGCACTTGAGAAAATACCTTCTTATGCCAAGTTCATGAAAGAGATCTTGAGTCATAAAAAGGATTGGAGAGAAACAGAAAGAGTTCTCCTCACTGAAGAATGCGGTGCAGTCATTCTGAAAAGCTTTCCTGAGAAGCTCAAAGACCCTGGAAGTTTTCTGATACCATGCATATTAGAAGGTCAATGCACCAAGACAGCCTTATGCGATCTTGGGGCAAGCATCAACCTAATACCTGCATCCACTATCAGAAAGCTTGGCTTAACTGAAGAAGTTAAACCAACCAGGATATGTCTCCAACTTGCTGATGGCTCCACTAAATACCCATCAGGCGTGATTGAAGACATGATTGTCAGAGTTGGGCCATTCGCCTTTCCCACTGACTTTGTTGTGTTGGAAATAGAGGAGCACAAGAGTGCTACTCTCATTCTAGGAAGACCTTTCCTAGCAACTGGACGATCCCTCATTGACGTCCAACAGGGGGAAATAACCCTGAGAGTCAATGATGATGAGTTTAAGTTGAACGCTGTCAAAGCCATGCAGCATCCAGACACATCAAAAGACTGCATGAAAGTTGATCTTATTGACTCTTTGGTAGAAGAGATCAACATGGCTAAGAGTCTTGAATCAGAGTTGGAGAACATCTTTAAAGATGTTCAGCCTGATTTAGAGGATTCAGAGGACATGAAAGAGCCTCTGAAATTTCTTCTGAAAGAGGAAAAACCTCCTAAACCCGAGCTCAAGCCATTACCACCATCCTTGAAATATGCATTTCTGGGAGAAGGTGACACTTTTCCAGTGATCATAAGCTCTGCTTTAAATTCACAGGAAGAGGAGGCACTTATTCAAGTGCTAAGGACACACAAGACAGCTCTTGGGTGGTCCATAAGTGACCTTAAGGGCATAAGCCCAGCTAGATGCATGCACAAAATCTTATTGGAGGATAATGCCAAACCAGTGGTTCAACCACAGAGGCGGCTAAATCCAGCCATGAAAGAAGTGGTGCAGAAAGAGGTCACCAAACTACTTGAGGCTGGGATTATTTATCCTATTTCTGATAGCCCCTGGGTGAGCCCTGTCCAAGTCGTCCCAAAAAAGGGAGGCATGACAGTGATTCATAATGAAAAAAATGAACTGGTTCTTACAAGAACAGTTACAGGGTGGCGCATGTGTATTGACTACAGAAGGCTCAATACAGCCACCAGAAAGGATCATTTTTCTTTACCATTCATAGACCAGATGCTAGAAAGACTAGCAGGTCATGATTATTACTGCTTTTTGGACGGCTACTCAGGCTATAACCAGATTGCAGTAGATCCTTAGGATCAAAAGAAAACAGCATTCACATGTCCATCTGGAGTGTTTGCTTATAGAAGGATGCCATTTGGGCTATGTAATGCGCCTGCAACCTTCTAGAGATGTATGCTCTCTATTTTCTATGATATGGTGGAAAAATTTCTGGAAGTCTTCATGGATGACTTCTCAGTATATGGAGACTCATTCAGCTCCTGTCTTGATCACCTGAAACTTGTTCTGAAAAGATGCCAAGAAACCAACCTAGTTTTAAACTGGAAAAAATGTCACTTCATGGTGACTGAAGGGATTGTTCTTGGGCATAAAATTTCAAACAAGGGAATAGAGGTGGATCAAGCAAAAATAGAGGTAATTGAAAAATTATCACCACCTGCCAATGTTAAGGCAATCAGAAGCTTTCTGGGGCACGCAGGATTCTCTAGGAGGTTTATAAAGGATTTTTCAAAAATCGCAAAACCTCTAAGCAATCTGTTAGCTGCGGACACGCCATTTGTGTTTGACACAGAGTGCCTGCAGGCGTTCGAAACGCTGAAAGCTAAGCTGGTCACAGCACCAGTCATTTCTGCACCAGACTGGACGTTACCATTTGAGCTAATGTGTGATGCCAGTGATCACGCCATTGGTGCAGTATTGGGACAGAGACATGACAAGCTTCTGCATGTCATTTATTATGCTAGTCACGTTTTAAATGATGCCCAGAAAAATTACACAACCACAGAAAAAGAATTACTTGCAGTGGTTTACGCCATTGACAAGTTCAGATCATACTTAGTAGGATCAAAAGTGATTGTGTATACTGATCATGCTGCTCTTAAATATCTACTCACAAAGCAGGATTCAAAACCCAGGCTCATCAGATGGGTGTTGCTTCTGCAAGAGTTTGATATAGAAATAAGAGACAGAAAAGGAACACAGAACCAAGTAGCTGATCATCTGTCCCGGATAGAGCCAGTAGAAGGGACGCCCCTCCCTTCTCTTGAGATCTCTGAGACTTTTCCGGATGAGCATTTATTTGCCATTCAGGAAACACCATGGTTTACCGATATTGCAAACTATAAAGCTGCAAGGTTCATACCCAAGGAGTACAACAGGATACAAAAGAAGAAATTAATTACTGATGCAAAGTACTACTTGTGGGATGAACCTTATCTCTTTAAGAGATGTGCAGACGGAATAATCCGTAGGTGTGTGCCTAGAGAAGAAGTACAGAGGATCCTGTGGCATTGCCATGGATCTCAATATGGAGACCATTTCGGAGGTGAGCGAACAGCCACCAAGGTCCTCCAATGTGGCTTCTATTGGCCCACACTCTATAAAGATTCCCGAGAGTTTGTACGTAACTGTGACAGTTGCCAAAGAGCTGGTAATCTGCCTCATGGTTACGCCATGCCTCAACAAGGAATCTTGGAAATTGAGTTGTTTGACGTATGGGGAATTGACTTCATGGGACCTTTCCCGCCATCATACTCAAACACTTATATTCTGGTGGCAGTTGACTATGTATCAAAATGGGTTGAAGCCATTGCCACACCCACCAATGATACTAAGACAGTGCTGAAGTTCCTCCAGAAACATATCTTTAGCAGGTTTGGTGTCCCTAGAGTACTAATCAGTGATGGGGGCACTCACTTCTGCAATAAACAGCTTTACTCTGCCATGGTTCGGTATGGAATTCGCCACAAGGTAGCTACTCCATATCATCCACAAACTAATGGGCAAGCTGAAGTCTCTAACAGAGAATTAAAGAGAATCCTAGAACCGACAGTAAATACCCGTAGAAAGGATTGGGCACGGAGCTTGGATGATGTTCTGTGGGCTTACAGAACAGCATTCAAGACCCCTATAGGGACCTCTCCATACCAACTCGTGTATGGTAAGGCATGTCACCTGCCCGTGGAACTGGAACATAAGGCCTACTGGGCAACCAGATTCCTAAACTTTGATGCCAAATTAGCAGGAGAAAAATGATTGCTCCAGCTAAATGAGCTAGAGGAATTCAGATTCAAAGCTTTCGAAAATGCCAAGCTTTATAAAGAGAAATAAAAAAAGTGGCATGACAGAAAGCTGTCATCTAGAATCTTTGAACCAGGACAGAAGGTTCTGTTGTTTAACTCTAGACTCAGGCTATTCCCCGGGAAACTGAAATCCCGGTGGAGGGGACCATACGTGATTACAAGTGTATCACCATATGGTTATGTGGAGCTTCAAGATATTGATTCTGATAAGAAGTTCATTGTCAATGGACAGAGAATCAAGCACTATCTTGAAGGCAACATTGAGCAAGAATGCTCAAGGCTGAAGCTAGATTAAAAGCTCAGCAAGGTCCAGCTAAAGACAATAAAGAAGCGCTTGCTGGGAGGTAACCCAGCCATGGGGCAACAATCCTCTAAGCATTTTGCCCTATTTTTATTTTTATTTGTTTATATAAAGTTCACTGACACTAAGGTGAGGAATCATTTACAGAAGACCTCGGCACACAAAACAGAGAAAAAGAGCTCACTGGCAAGAAAACGCCAGTAAAAGTGTATTTTGGGCGTTCAACGCCCAAAATGGGCATCCACTGGGCGTTGAACGCCAGTAATGGTAGCAATCTGGGCGTTTAACGCCCGAAATGGGCACCCACTGGGCGTTGAACGCCAGTAATGGCAGCAGCTGGGCGTTGAACACCCAGGAGAGCAGCAATTGGGCGCTGAACGCCCAAAACAGGCAGTGTTTGGGCGTTCAAACGCCAGGATGGCAGGGAGGAGACAAAACTCATTTTTATTCAATTTTTTTCATTCTAAATCTTGATTTTCATACTTCAATACATGATTTCTTGCATAAACATGTTAAGAACCTTGATTTCTAAATTCCATAATTTCTAAAAACCCTACCCTAAAAATATCAAATCTATTTTAATCCATAAGCACCAGGCCTCTTTGCAAATTCAATCCAACTCTTTTCAAAATTTTTTTTACAAATCTATCTTTTCAACTCATCAATATCTTTTTCAAAACCTCCACTTTATCTGTTTCAAAATCTAAATCTATCTTTTTCAAAAATCTTTCATATCCTCTCAATTTTAAACTATATCTTCTCTTATCATATCTTCTATCTTATCTTTTCCAAATAAATCTTTTTATCATATCTTTATCTCTTCTTTTTCGAAAACCCACCCTTCCCCCCTATAAATTTGAGTTTGGCCTCCCTCTTCTCCCATCAACAATTGCACCTAGCTCTCCTTCTATCCCTCTCCTTTCTTTTCTTTTGCTTGAGGACAAGCAAACCTCTAAGTTTGGTGTGTTTATCCGCGATCACTAAGATCATGGCCCCCAAAGGAAAACAACCCACTCCAAGAGGCAAGAAAGAGAGCGTTCCAAAACCACTTTGGAATCAAGGGAAGTTCTTATCTAAAGAACATTCAGACCATTATAACAAAATATTGGGTCTGAGATCAGTGATCCCGGAAGTTAGATTCGATCTGAAAGAAGATGAATATCCGGAGATCCAGGAGCAAATTCGAATCAGGAACTGGAAAGTCCTAGCTAATCCTGAAACGAAGGTGGGAAGGAATATGATCCAGGAGTTCTATGCTAATATGTGGCAGACTGACAAGCAAAAACTATCTGGAACTGCCTTCTATGAATATCGGACCATGGTCAGAGGAAAGATTGTTCATACCACCCCTGACAAGATCAGAGAGATCTTAAAGCTACCTCAGCTGAAAGATGATCCAGATTCCTTCAACAGGAGAATGATGAGAACAGACAAGGGTCTGGATAAGATTCTAGAGGACATATGTATCCCTGGAGCCAGGTGGACCACCAACACAAAGGGTGTCCCAAATCAACTCAAGAGAGAAGATCTCAAACCAGTCGCCAGAGGATGGCTGGACTTCATTGGGCATTCTCTGTTGCCTACTAGCAACCGTTCTGAAGTCACAGTTAAAAGAGCAGTGATGATCCATTGCATCATGATGGGAAAGGAAGTGGAAGTTCATCAGCTGATCTCAGCTGAACTCTACAAAATTGCTAACAAAAATTCTAAGGAGGCCAGGTTGGCTTATCCAAGTGTGATATCGCTGCTCTGCAAGGATGCTGGAGTAAGGATGGGAATAACTGAGTACATCTCAGTTGAGAAACCAATCACCAAGGCATCAATGGAAAAACAACAAGCGCAGGAGGATCCCACCAAGAAGAAAACGCAGGAATTCCTCCCAGAAATCCCTCAATCTGAATATTGGGAGTATCTTGAGACGTCTATCACCAAGATACGGGAAGCTATGGAGCAAATAATAAAAGAACAGAAGGAACACAGTCAAATTCTTACCTATATGTTTAAAGAACAAGAGGAGCAAGGGCGTGACTTAAGGGACTTGAAGCGCCAGAAGTTATCTCTTGCAGGACCGAGCACCCCAAGGATCAGAGGAACCCCTGTTTCCCCAGAATAAAGGTTGTTAAATTCCAATTTCTGCTTTAAATCTGTGATAGTGTCATTAGAAAAGTTCACCTTAGGAGTCATATAGTAGTAATTAGTATCTATTTTGATCTTATCTCCAATTAAGCTATAGTTTATTTTTCTCATCATCAGCAAACATGAATAAAATAGTAGATCTTTTGAATAAGAGGCAATAAAATTTCGAGTTTTAATAAGAGAAATTCTAATTAGTTACATGTGGTGGCAATACTTTCTGTCTTCTGAATGAATGCTTGAACAGTGCATATGTCTTTTGAATTTGTTGCTTAAGACTGTTAAATATGTTGGCTCTTGAAAAAATGATGAACATGAGACATGTTATTGATAATCTGAAAAATCATAAAAATGATTCTTGAAGCAAGAAAAAGCAGCAAAAAAAAAAAAAGCAGAAAAGGCCAATAGCCCTTAAAACCAAAAGACAAGGGTAATAAAAAGGATCCCAAGGCTTTGAGCATCAGTGGATAGGAGGGCCTAAGGGAATAAAATCCTGGCCTAAGCGGCTAAACCAAGCTGTCCCTAACCATGTGCTTGTGGCGTGAAGGTGTCAAGTGAAAACTTGAGACTGAGCGGTTAAAGTCAAGGTCCAAAGCAGAAAGAAGAGTGTGCTTAAGAACTCTGGACACCTCTAATTGGGGACTTTATCAAAGCTGAGTCACAATCCAAAGGGTTCACCCAATTATGTGTCTGTGGCATTTATGTATCCAGGGGTAATACTGGAAAACAAGGTGCTTAGGGCCACGGCCAAGACTCATGAAATAGCTGTGTTCAAGAATCATCATCTGAAATAGGAGAATCAATAACACTATCTGAATTCTAAGTTCTTATAGATGCCAATCACTCTGAGCTTCAATGGATAAAGTGAGATGCCAAAGCTGTTCGGAAGCAAAAAGCTGCTAGTCCCGCTCATCTAATTAGAATCTGAGCTTCACTCAAAAACTCTGAGATATTATTGCTTCTCAACCTATTAGTCTTCTATTTTATTTGTCTAGTTGCTTGAGGACAAGCAACAGTTTAAGTTTGGTGTTGTGATGAGCGGATATTTTATACGCTTTTTGGAGTTAATTTCATATAGTTTTTAGTATGTTTTAGTTAGTTTTTAGTTTATTTTCATTAGTTTTTAGGAAAAATTCATATTTCTGGACTTTACTATGAGTTGTGTATTTTTCTGTAATTTCAGGTATTTTTCTGGCTGAAATTGAAGGAGCTGAGCAAAAATCTGATTTAGGCTAAAAAAGGACTGCTGATGCTGTTGGATTCTGATCTCCCTGCACTCAAAGTGGATTTTCTGGAGCTACAGAACTCGAAATGGCGTGCTTCCAATTGCGCTGGAAAGTAGACATCCAGGGCTTTCCAGCAATATATAATAGTTCATACTTTGCTCAAGGATAGATGACGTAAACTGGCGTTCAACCCCAGTTCTCTGCCCAATTCTGGCGTCTAGCGCCAGAAAAGGATTAAAAGCTGGAGTTCAACGCCAGAAATGGATCCAAACCTGGCGTTGAACGCCCAAAATGGCCTTATGCACGTGAATTACTTAAATCTCAGTCCCAGCACACACCAAGTGGGCCCCAGAAGTGGATCTCTATACCATCTGCTATAGTTTACTAATTTGCTGTAAACCTAGGCTACTAGTTTAGTATTTAAACAACTTTTAGAGACTTATTTTGTATCTCATGACATTTTAGATATGAATTTTGTACTCTTTGACGGCATAAGTCTCTAAACTCCATTGTTGGGGGTGAGGAGCTCTGCTGTGTCTCGATGAATTAATGCAAGTATTTCTGTTTTCCATTCAAACACGCTTGTTCCTATCTAAGATGTTCATTCGCGCTTAACTGTGATGAAGGTGATGATCCGTGAGATTCATCACCTTCCTCAAACCATGAACATGTGCCTGACAACCACCTCTGTTCTATATCTGATTGAATGAGTATCTCTGAGATCTCTTAATTAGAATCTTTGTGGTATAAGCTAGAACTGATGGCGGCATTCATGAGAATCCGGAAAGTCTAAACCTTGTCTGTGGTATTTCGAGTAGGATTCAATGATCGAATGACTGTGACGAGCTTCAAACTCGCGAGTGCTGGGCGTTAGTGACAGACGCAAAAGGATGAAGAACCCTATTCCAGTATGATCGAGAACCGACAGATGATTAGCCATGCTGTGACAGAGCATGTGAGCATATTCTTCATTGAGAGGATGGGATGTAGCCATTGACGACGGTGATCCCCTACATACAGCTTACCATAGGAGGACGTGCGTGCGTGAATCAGAAGATAGAGGAAAGCAGAGATTCAGAAGACAAAGCATCTCCAAAACTCCAACATATTCTCCATTACTACATAACAAGTAACCTTTAATTTATGCTCTCTTGGTTATTCACAATTCAACTGATAAACATAATTGATTTCCTGACTAAGAATTACAAGATAACCACAGCTTGCTTCAAACCAACAATCTCCGTGGGATTCGACCCTTACTCACGTAAGGTATTACTTGGACGACCCAGTGCACTTGCTGGTTAGTGGTACGCGTTGTGAAAAGTGTGATTTACAATTCGTGCACCACTCTCCATCTCTCATGACTCGGGGGTGGAAGCAACTACCTTCCTTTTCCTCTTTCTAGAGGTTTCTCCGGCCTTAGGTGCCATAAATGGTTATGAAAAAACAAAAAGCAATGCTTTTTTCCATACCAAACTTAAAAGGTTTGCTCGTCCTCGAGCAAAAGAAGATAGAAGGGAGTAGAAGGAGAAGTGTGAATGGGTGGGTATGGGAGGAGAATGGTTTGAATTGGAATGGTGAGGTAGGTGGGGATCTTGTGGGGTCCACAGATCCTGAGGGGTCAAGGACTTAGCATCCCTGCTCCATTGAGGTATGCAAAACACCCTTAGTGTGCAATCCTAGCATTTAACGCCAGACTGCTGCTTATTTCTGGCGTTAAACACCAGCTTTTCCCCTTTCTTGGTGTTGAACGCCAACTTGGTGCTTGTTTCTGGCGTTTAACGCCAGCTTAATGCTTCTTTCTGGCGTTAAACGCCAGTTTGATACTTCTTATTAGCGTTTAAACGCCAGTAAGCTCTTCCTCCAGAGTGAGCTGTTTTAATGCTGTTTTTGACTCTGCTTTGATTTTTGTGACTTCACATGATCATCATCCTAAAGAAAACATAAAATAAAAATGGAAAATAGAAAATTAACATAGATAAGGAAAAATTGGGTTGCCTCCCAATAAGCGCTTCTTTATTGTCTTTAGCTGGACCTTGCTGAGCTTTTAATCTAGCCTCAGCCTTGAGCACTCTTGCTCAATATTGCCTTCAAGATAATGCTTGATTCTCTGTCTATTAACAATAAACTTCTTATCAGAATCAATGTCTTGAAGCTCCACATAGCCATATGGTGACACACTTGTAATCACATATGGTCTCCTCCACTGGTATTTCAGTTTCCCAGGGAATAGTCTGAGCCTAGAGTTAAACAACAGAACTTTCTGTCCTGGTTTAAAGACTCTAGATGACAGCTTTCTGTCGTGCCACCTTTTTTCTTTCTCTTTGTAAAGCTTGGCATTTTCGAAAGCAGTGAGTCTGAATTCCTCTAGCTCATTCAGCTGGAGCAATCTTTTTTCTCCAGCTAATTTGGCATAAAAGTTTAGGAATCTGGTTGCCCAGTAGGCCTTATGCTCTAGTTCCACGGGCAGATGACAGGCCTTACCATACATAAGCTGGTATGGAGAGGTCCCTATAGGAGTCTTGAATGCTGTTCTGTAAGCCCATAGAGCATCATCCAAGCTTCTCGCCCAATCCTTTCTACGGGTACTTACAGTCCGTTCCAGGATTCATTTTATTTCTCTATTAGAGACTTTAGCTTGCCCATTTGTCTGTGGATGATATGGAGTTGCCACCTTGTGACTAATTCCATACCGGACCATAGCAGAGTAAAGCTGTTTGTTGCAGAAGTGAGTGCCCCATCACTAATTAGTGCTCTAGGGACACCAAACCTGCTGAAGATATGTTTCTGGAGGAACTTCAGCACTGTCTTAGTATCATTAGTGGGTGTGGCAATGGCCTCTACCCATTTGGATACATAGTCGACTGCCACCAGAATATAAGTGTTTGAGTATGATGGTGGGAAAGGCCCCATAAAGTCAATACCCCATATGTCAAACAACTCAATCTCTAAGATTCCTTGCTGAGGCATGGCGTAACTGTGAGGCAGATTACCAGCTCTCTGGTACCTATCACAGTTACGCACAAACTCTTGGGAGTCTTTATAGAGAGTGGGCCAGTAGAAGCCACATTTGAGGACTTTTGTGGCCGTTCGCTCACCTTCGAAATGTCCTCCATATTGTGATCTACGATAATGCCATAGGATCTTCTGTGCTTCTTTTCTAGGCACACACCTACGGATTATTCCGTCTGCACATCTCTTAAAGAGATATGGTTCATTCCACAGGTAGTACTTTGCATCAGTAATTAATTTTTTCTTTTGTTGCTTCCTGTACTCCTTGGGTATGAATCTTGCAGCTTTATAGTTTGCAATATCTGCAAACCATGGTGTTTTCTGGATGGCAAACAGTTGCTCATCCGGAAAGGTTTCAGAGATCTCAATAGTGGGGAAGGACGTTTCTTCTACTGGCTCTATCCGGAGGGTCAGAATCCAACAGCATCTGCAGTCCTTTTTCAGCCTCTGAATAAGATTTTTTCTCAGGTCCCTCAATTTCAGCCAGAATTTACCTGAAATTACAGAAAAATACATAAACTCATAGTAAAGTCCAGAAATATAATTTTTGAATAAAAACTAATAAAAATATAACAAAAAGTGACTAAAACATTCTGAAAACTATGTAAAAATCAATGTCAAAAAGGGTATAAATTATCCACTCATCAGGTGTATTTTATTTATGTAGATGGTGTAAACTAACATTTCTACTATTTCAAGGCATCGTCAAAAAGGCAGAAGTGAAAAAGAAGTTGAAGGAAATGAAAGAAAAAGAAAAGAAAGAAAAAAGGAAAAAGACAAAAAAAAAAGAATGTAAGTTCAGTCGAGAGTGATTCATCAGAGAGTGAACTTGATTTTTCCTCTGAGTCTGAGTCTGAACAAGACTCAGAGGAAGCAACAAAAAGAAGGAAACAACCCACTAGGACAGCTAAAAAGTAAGTAATATTTTTGGGTGTATTTTGTCATTTTTAGGGTGTCCTCTGCTAATGATTGTTTGCCCTCCAGAATGGTATCGAGAAAAAGGAAGCTGATTTTGGAGGATTCCACTTCAGAAAGTGAAAGTGAATTCGATGATGAGTAAGATTCTGAAATTATCATTGCATTGCTTTCTTTTCTGTTTATTATCAAAATTTGATGTATTAACAGAGTATTTCTCATTTAATTTCAGAAGTGAAGAATCGTCACCAATAAAAAAACAAAAATCAAAGAAAAAAATTCAGACTCTACCAAAAAAGTATGCACTGCTTTTGGGAGTATTTTATCATCAATTTTATTGTGTTTATCTGATTCATACTTTTTTTATTTCCAGGACGTAATCCAAAAAAAAAAAAGCACATTGTTGAGGATTCGTCTTCTGAAGAACAAATTCAATCCTATGATGTGTAAGATACTTTGTAAAGCTATCTTACCTTTTATCATCAAAATTATATATGTTAAATTATTCTTTTGCATGTACTGTTAGAACTGAAGAATTAGAAGAATTCTTAAGAGAATAAAAAAAAAAAAACCAATGAAAAGGCTGCTGCACAGGGTATGTTGAATTTGGGTATATATTGCATATTTTAAGGTGTTTTTGTTGCTGATAATTATTTTTGCTTTCGTAGGATGAAGGGAGCTGGGGTCCCATCGACGGAAGGTCACTATGACACATCCGAAATGTAAGATCCTTTATTTGAGAGAATTTTGAGATCCTGATTTAACTAAATAGTTTTTTTTACTGAATTTATTCTATGCTTAGAACGCCGGAGGTGAACTTAGGGAGCGAGAATGATCCTTTGTTTCAAGCACAAACGGATCAAAGTAGCGTAAACAAATCCACAGATAGCATGTAATTTCTGTTTCTAATACTGGTTATTTAATTCTTTTGTTACAATCTGCTTCTAATTCTATATATATATATATATATATATATATATATATATATATATTTAGAAAAAAAAGCCCTTGAATATTTTGGCAGGAAAAAAAAATTTACAGCTAGGTAAGTTCTCAAAAACCAGAGCCTGTATTTCTTTTCAATGCGTCAGGTGTATTTTGGCATTATTTGGGTGGATTTCAGGTTGGGTCTGGAAGAAGAATCTGTTAGTGACTCAGCTCAACAGAAGATGATCGTTGTTCGGATGGAGACACATTCACAATATGAACCACTTGATATGTGAGTTTTACAACTAAATTTCAACCTTCTAATCATCTATTTTAAGGGAGTTTTTTAACTTTTTATTTTTGTCTTGTTTAGAGTTCCGATTCAAGTATGCATGCCTTCGTCACAGACAATAGCAGCAAGCCCTATCCAAATTGAACCATCCCGCCCAAAGTCCCTGAGCAAGAAAATTAGCGAAGAAACAATTAAGGGGTGAGGAATAATATTCGGATGTATTTGGTTATTATTTGGGGGGGTATTTTATTCTTATTTGGGTGTATCTCATTTGAATTGAGCTGTAATTGGTTCTTTTTGAATTTGAATCATTTTCTCTAAACCTGCAGCACTCCACAACCCCAGAAACGTGCTGAAAGCACACCCACAGTGCCACCAGCTCCATCTAAAATGTAAGTTTAGTACAATATAATTCTCTTTTGATATCATTCGTCTATTCTTATTCTTATAGTATCTTATATGTCAACACACAGTAATCCACCCCTTGAAGCCACTGCTGTATTGATGATGATCGCCAACACAACATCCTATGTACTAAAACAATTTTTGGCACCATCATTCAGCCTCGGCTTCACTGATTCAAGTCAAGAAGAAACCATGACTCAAGAGGGGCGACCAGGATCTGAATAGGGAAAAAGCCCTGAGATGCCAATACTAATCAAAGAATTAGAGGAGCTGGTTGAGAAAATTGCAAGCACTGGGGTTAAGGCAGCATTGGAATTTGCAGAGGCTAAAACTCCCCTGCCCAAAAAGCAGCCTGCCGGCCAAAGATTTGAAAAGTTTGAAACTCCTACAACGAGGAAGGAAATGTCAGCCGACGTAAAAGAAAAATGCTACCTATGGGCCACACATGTAAAGACATATGGGGATGGAACTACTAATGAGTATGAGCCAATGTGCACCCTCAATGCCCAACAACCATTACTATTGTCAAAGATCCACTTTGCGTCTCTAAAAGCTAGTTCATATATGGAAGCTGAGGTAATATTAGAATAAGATTAATGATTTTATTATGACATGTGACTGCAAGTGTTGATTGATGTAATTGATTTGGATTTTTTGTTTTTTTAGATTGTCACTGTTATGTGTCTGATTTTGAACAGACAAAATATTAAAAGATTTGAAGAAGAAATTTACTGTCTCCCCCCTAATATTGTGGTAAGGTGTATTGAACTCAATTTTGGGTGTATTTATGTAATGTTTTGGGTGTATTAAATATTTTATATGGTGTTTCACAAATGTTGCAGAACATGGCTATCGAGAATCATGAGGGGGGGGGGGATTCTTACAGCCAAAACAAAAAAACCCATTTATGATTGAAGACTACAAAATGTTCATACATTTTTTGGACTTGAAAAAGTTAGTATCCCATCCATATGTCGGTTTTCGCTTCTAAAACTTATATCACAATTCTTTGGTTATGTGTCAATTAAACTAAAAGACTGTTCAAGGTGGCCATACTTCAGATATTTGCACCTGTTTGCTATGCGGAGCATTGGTGGTTATGGGTGGCTGATGTTAGGAAGAAAAAATTTTGTATCTTTGACCCATTTCACAGGACGTGTCCCTCAAAACCAAGAATGAAGCTTAATAAATTTGTTGTAAGTTACTCCTGTTGTTTACATTTTAATATTTGGGTGTAGTTCTATTCAAAATAAGGTGTACTATAGGATCTTTTGGGTCTAATATGGTATTAAATTTAGTCTTTCTTATATTTTGCTTTGTTTTTTATTTTTAGGGGTATGTGATTTCCAGAATGAGAGTATATGCCGGGGGAGCACCACTCAAGAAAGACGATCATGAAATTGAACTTGTAACGACCCAATTCCCAATACATCATGATCATACTGGAAATCGAGTGTCACCAACTTGCTTACCTAAGACTTTAACTATTTATTATTAAGCCTGTAATCGTATTAGCGCACTATCGAATTTTCTAAAAACTTTTTCTTTATAAAAAGATTTCCGAGGGAAACTAATTAAACATACACAAGCCATACAAAGGAATTAAGTGAAACAAACCCAAGGCCTACATTATATATATATACATAACATGTATCATAGATCATACATACATATAAAGGTACTATTATATACACCATAAGTTAGCATACAACCCTTCACATCTTGCTACTATATACATAATCAACAGTCCGAGCCCTGGTCCATATAGGAATCCCCTAAGCTGGCGCCTGAAACTAGCCTAGCCAGTATTTACAGCTCCTAATCTCTCAGTGGAACTATCCAAAAGTGAGAGACTAAACCAAAATTCTTACGTTAAACTGAAGGTGCCACCTAAAACACGCTACCAACTCTTATAGTCTTTGATCGATCATTGCAGCTAAAAGACGAGATCTCTATTACCTTCGTATCCTTCACTGGGTCCTTGTATATATAGGGGTGAACTTAACTAGAGTTCCTATTTCCATCTGAAGGGAAAGAACTTGGGTAAGAACTGTGGAGTTCTTAGTAGGGTCGGGGTGGTTAGTTAAGTCCGTTTTGATACTATACCAAGTCAGCAGCAACTACCGAATCACACATCAAACAAAATAACTAAAGAACATAAAGAGAAACAAACACAAAACATAGACAATCAAAAAATAGAATTCATAGGAGATATGCTCAAACAATTATGATGCATGTCTATCCCTAGTGCAGGTAATGAGCTCATCTGTCGATTTCGACCCGCTCCCGACGTAACTCAGCAACCTTTGTCTGAGTTTAGTTGCCAGTGCCATAACCTCTGTAAGCAACCTCTGTCTTATAGGTGCGACTCTTTTGAGCCGATGTATGCAAACATAATCTCTGTAAGCAACCTCGGTCTTATAGGTGAGGCTCTCTCTAGCCAATGTATGTATCGATAACCTCTGTAAGCAACTGATACAAGAATTTGTTGTCGGTCTAGATTTTCTTCCTAAAGAAAGGAATTACTTCGTTGTAAGCTTAGCTCCAAACCAACAAACAACTCTCACATCAAATTAAAATATGGTTTTGTCACATGTACAAACCCCAATGAAAATTAACCGAAGTATTTAGACTCCGGGTCGTCTCACGAGGAATTGCAATGAAGTGTATGCTTATTGGCTATGAAGGAACAAGGGGGTTTGATTTGTAAGGGGCGAAAAATAAATGGCAAGAAAAGTAAATCAAGCAAGCAATTAAAGGAAGCAAAATAAAGAAAAGCAATTAATAAAGAGAGACATTCATGGCAAGAATTGAGATCATAGGCCTTCCATCCTAGTCACTAATAACAATAATTAACAAGACTTTATCTTATTACGTCATCCCCGATGATGGAGGAAGGTATCATGTTATCCTCATACTCGGAGAAAGTTTAATAAGACTAGCTAATCTCAATCCAAAAGTTCTAATCACCTACTAATTGAATTAGCAAGAGATTAGAGTCAATGGAAATCATACTAGCTAACAACTCTAGATCACCAATATAAGTTGGGTTTTCATGACTCAAGATTGCCTAATTACTCTTTCCAAGCCAAGAATGCTCAAAATCTACTCTAATATCCAACCAAGAATTTTGTCAAACACTTGGAAGGCATAAAAGGAAAACATAATAAATGACAAGAAATAGTAAAATCTACCAACTACAAATTGCAAGGAGGCAAGGTCAACAACTCAAATTCACAATAAAAGACATCAAACATCAATTACATTAATAGAAAATCCAAATCCAACAAGTGTTCATCAATCCTAAACAAAGAGGCATAAAAAGGAAAATTAACAAGAGGGAACAAGAAAATTACATCACTAGAGCATGAAAATGTAGAAGAAACAAGATGAAAGCAAGGAATTAAACATGGATCTATGATGCAATTAATCCTAGGAACCCTAATTCTAGAGAGAAGAGGGAGCTTCTCTCTCTAGAAACTAAGCTACATGATGCAAAAACTTCAAACAATTGCTTTCCCTTTATCCAAGATTGAATTCTACATGAAATAGCATTAGAAATGAGTTGGATTGGGCCCAAAATGCTCTACAAATCGCTGGCCACGAGTTGCTTTTAGTAAATCACGTGCACCAATCGGTGCGCACACGTATAGTGCGCATGTGCGTCCCTAGACGTTAGGCAACTATGGCAAATTTTATATCATTTTGAAGCCCCAGATGTTAACTTTCCAACGCAACTAGAACCGTCTCATTTGGACCTCTGTAGCTCAAGTTATGGTCGATTGAGTGCAAAGAGGCCAGGCTTGACAGCTTTGCAGTTCCTTCATTTCTTCATGAGTTCTCCCACTTTGCATGCTTTTCCTTCATTCCTTCAATCCAATATTTGCCTTATAAACCTGAAATAACTTAAAAAACATATCAAGGTATCGAATGAAATTAAAGTAAATTAAATTTAGCTATTTTAAGGTCTAAAAAGCATGTTTTCACAGTTAAGCACAAATCAAGGGAGAATTACAAAATCATGCTATTTCATTGAATAAATGTGGAAAAAGGTGATAAAATCCTCCAAAATAAGTACAAGATAAACTACAAAATTGGGGTTTATTAGCAACCTCTATCGTACAAGTGGGACTATCCTTTGGATCGGCCGATGTATCCCTGGAAGCAAATCTTAGTGGACTCACCACCATATCTCTGCTCATTTTCAACAGGTACACAATCATCTCAGCTCATTCTCAATGCCAAACAATATCTTTGCTTATCTCTTTTTCTTTTCTCTCTTTCTTTCTTTCTTTTTTTTTCTTTTTTGTGCTCTGCCCTCCTGTGGCAGGGATTCTTTTAGATTCTTTTAATCTTTACTCTCTTCTCTCCTATGAAAGAGGTTTCTTTAATATTTTTCTTTTCTTTTTCTTTTCTTTCTTCTTCTTTTCTTTCCTATTATTCCATAATAAAAATTATTTTTACATTATTCCTTTGCCTCTCCCTAAGTGTCTTATGAAAAAGAATTATAAAGTTCTTTAATCAAGTCTGCGTTCTCTAAAGCTTTTAAGATTACTCTGCTTGCTTGCTCTCTCGTTAATGTTACACATTATAATATTCTAACAAAATAATATCTTTGATAAATACTAATTACAATAATAATTTATTTTCATATAAATGGGTAATTTTAAAGATGTATTTAAAATAATATTTATAATCTCTTTTAAAACTTAGTTTATAAAACCTTATTCTTAAGCTTTTATTAATTACTTTCTAAATCACGAACTTTTTAATATTCTATTTTCAACCTCAATATTTTATAAAATTATATTTGAACCCTCACTTATTTTAATATTTATAAAAATAACCTGAACTTTTATAAAATACCCATTTACCCCTGAACTTTACTTATTACCCAAAATACCCGAAAACTTATACAATTGTAAATTATACCTTGATTTTTATATACAAATAAAATATTACCCTTCAAAAATAAAATGTAATTACTAATCTTTCTTTTATACTAAAACCGAAACCCTTAACCTTTTTCTTTCAATATATTACTTGTATTTTAATTTATTTTCAAGTTTTTAGCTTACCGATTTTTCACAACTTTTAGTTTAATCTCTAGGCCATCAAAACTTATCAATTTTAATCAATAATTCTCATTCAAAATAGCCCCAAAATCATCAAAATAACCTCAGTAGGGCGGTTCTGCTTTGCCGAACCGCAATTCACAAAGAACAACAATAATTTCACAAAGTTTCAACGTAAACTTAATCAAACTCAAACAGTAATAAATCAAGTCAACATTCACTCATCAAATTTGCATTTAATTATTATAAAGTTATCAAACCCTACCTCTGTACGAATTCAAAATCATCAAAAACTCCGGAGAAGCTTTTTGATCGAGCTATTGAAGAAGAAAACGTCAGAAATTGTCTGTGCCTCCTAGAACTCCCATTGGCCAAACTAATGGAGAAGAGGAGCTACGTTACGGTCAACTTCTACCGAAAAAAATGATGCCAACACATAGAGGAGGAGGATACGAATACTTTTATCGGATTAAATTTTTTATTGGAGTTACGGATTAGAAGAAATCGGGAAAAGAATCTTTACGGTTCCATGGCCTCACGTTTACGGTTCCAATTGGATATATTATTGCACAAGTAATAATATATTTAAGATTAGATATGAGTTACTAATATAAATGACATTAGTAACTTAAGGATGAAAGATATTTAATGAAGCATTAGCAACTCTAAGCTCATCAAGAAATACCGATAATTACTTATATCGGCAAAAGTCAGACTTGATAATAATATTAATATTATTATCTAGGCTCCATTATAATTAGAGCAAGTAAAATAAATAAATAACATAATAATAATAAAATTATATTACCATTTATTTTACTTCAGAGTTCGAAGACGACTCGTCAAAATAAAACTAATCGCTTTAAAATATTATTTTAAGAAAAACTCACGTTAGTGCAAAAATTTGAGTTCTTACATTCTACCACCCTAAAAGAAAATTTTTCTCTCAAAATTTCCTTCATCTGTAAATAGGTGTGAGTAATCGGTCCTTATCTTATTTTCTAGTCCTCAGGTGTGTTGTGTTTCTTCATCTGATCTCAACTTACGTATAGCAGTTGAAGAACTAAAAGAATGCAATGCACCAGAATCGTAAAGTTCAATTTGGAAGCAAGTTTTAACACAACACTGACTTTAGGTCAGGGAGTCTGAATACGGGCATCTTCTGCAATCATTGTAAATACTCTTCCTGGTTGTTGCAGTCTAGCTGACTCTTGAATAAACTTCTTTGGGCAATTTCTCGCTATATGTCCCGGTTCACCGTAGTTGTAGCAGATATTCGATCCAAACCGACAAGGTCGGTTACCATGGTCCTTCCCACACTGACTACACACCGTATCTGGTTGGATCTGTAGAGGTCGCTTGCCAGTATTCTGCCTTGGTTCATTTCCATTTTCAACAGTAGAGTGTGCATGATTATTCCTAACTTGTTGATTCATACGTAGGGGGTTCTCCAGGTGCCTTAAAATTCACCCTCCGCCAAGCCGCATACCGATTAAAACTATTAGAACTTCTCGGAGGGAAATCCTGATGATTCATTCTCGTTGTTGCCATCTTTTTCTCACAGTCTTCCATCAACTGACTCTTATTAACAAGCTCCGCAAAATTTCGTATTTCCAGTGGTACTAACGAATGCATTAGCTCATCGCGAAGTCCTCCTTCGTACTTCAAACACCTCCATTCCTCAAAATCATCTGGATTTTCCTGACAGATCTTAGAGAATCGGCACAAATCCTCAAATTTTTGGGTATACTCTACCATTGACATATTCCCCTGTTTCAATTGCATCAATTTCATTTCTTTAGTATCACGAACATATCTAGGGAAATACTTTTTGTAAAATTCCTCCTTAAAAGTATCCTAAATAATCTCTTCCACCTCATGTCTTAGCAAGCGTTGCACTCCATGCCATCAGTGTTCAGCTTCTCCCTCCAGCATATAGGTCACGAATTCCATATGTTGTTCTTCTGGCACATGTTGTGCTCGCAGCTATTCCTCGATATCGCGGAACCAATTGTCAGCTTCAGTTGCGACAAGCTTCCCCTTAAACTTAGGCAGATTCACTTTCAGAAAGGTTGCCAGCGTCATCAGGTTACCGTGATTTCCAACGTTTTCATCACCATCGGAGCCTCTGTTGCGTTCAACATCACGTTCTCTATTACGAACTCCATTCCTCTCTCCTAACCGGTCAATTACTCGTATTGTAGCAGTTGCCATTTCACGTACAGCATCAGCCATGGTGTTCATCACAGCTATAAAAGCATTTGCATTCCTCGTCGGTTCATCTACAGGGTTCACACTACGCCTACCACGTCCTTGTCCCTGTGTAGCCATCTAGATTCTATTCACACTCAACATTCAATATTAAGGTGATCAGTCTTAACATTTTAGGCGAAGTTTGAGTAGTCTCTAAAATGGATATATAGCGACAGTCATGCAATCCATATCATAAGGATATCCTATATGCATGAAACACAACTTAGAGAATGCAATGAAGCATGATTCAGTCCTTATCCCCAGGCTTTAATAGAAATGAACTGCTCTGATACCAAATTGTAATGACCCAATTCCCAGTACGTCATGATCATATCGGAAATCGAGTGTCACAAACTTGCTTACCTAAAACTTTAACGATTTATTATTAAGCCTGTAATTGTATTACCGCACTATTGAATTTTTGAAAAACTTTTTCTTTATAAAAGGATTTTCAAGGGCAACTAATTAAACATACACAAGCCATATAAAGGAATTAAGTGAAACATACACAAGGCCCATTATATATATACATAACATGTATCATAGATCATACATACATATAAAGGTACTATTATATACACCATAAGTTAGCGTACAACTCTTCACATCTTGCTATTATATACATAATCAACACTTCGGGCCCTGGTCCATGTAGGAAGCCCTTAAGCTGGCGCCCGAAACTAAACTAGCCAGTATTTACAGCTCCTAATCTCTTGGTGAAACTAACCAAAAGTGAGAGACTAAACCAAAATTCCTACGTTAAACTGAAGGCACCACCCAAAACATGCTACCAACTACAGTTTTTGATCCATCATTGCAGCTAAAAGACGAGATCTCTATAACCTTCGTATCCTTCTCTGGGTCCTTGTATTTGTAGGGGTGATCTCAACTAGAGTTCCTATTTCCATCTGAAAGGAAAGAGCATGGGTAAGAACTGTGGAGTTCTTAGTAGGGTCAGGGTGGTTAGTTAAGTTCGTTTTGATATACCAAGTCAGCAACAATAATCGAATCACGCATCAAACAAAAGAACTAAAGAACATAAAGAGAAACAAACACAGCACATACACAATCATAGAAAATAGAATTCATAGAAGATATGCTCAAACAACCATGATACATGTCTATCCCTAGTGCAGGTAATGAGCTCATCTGTCCATTTTGACCCGCTCCCAACGTAACTCAGCAACCTTTGTCTGAGTTTGGTTTCTAGTGCCATAACCTCTGTAAGCAACCTCTGTCTTACATGTGCGACTCTCTTGAGCCGATATATGCAAACATAACCTCTATAAGCAACCTCGGTCTTACAAGTGAAGCTCTTTCTAGCCAATGCATGTATCGATAACCTCGGTAAGCAACCTCTATCTTACAGGTGTGACCATCTCCTAGATTAGCCGACGTATCTCTGGAAGCAAATCTTAGTGAACTCACCACCATATCCCTGCTCATTTTCAGCAGGTACACAATCATCTCAGCTCGTTCTTGTAAGAACCGGAGTTTTCATGAATAAAATCATTTAAATGCCCAAATTATATTTCGGAAAGTTAGGATGAGAATTTGGGGATTTAAATAGGATTTTTGGACTAAGTAGGTTTTTCTGAGTCAGAAAATGTGTTTTTTGCGAAAAATAGTAAAAAAACACGAACCGGAAGTTGAACCGGTTGAACCGGTTCAAGTCTGCCCGGTACTGTGCGAGAAAAAGTGAAAACAGTTGAAAACCTTAGAAAAGTATTAGAAATGGAAAACCGGGAGTTAGTGTTAAAGGTTTGGCCCAAAGTTAGGCCGAACGGGCTAAAAATGCTAACGGGTTGGACCAGGCCCAAGTTGGGCCCAAGTCCAACATATATAAGGGTTCATTATTGAACCCTTCAGCCATAACACACACGCACGCACCAGATTTGAGAGAAGAAGGAGAAGGGAGAAGAAGCACTATTCACCTCCCCACTCTTTTCATCATATCTTGAGCTACAGTGCTCCGATTCACGTGCCGTCAGTGGCTACGCAAAGCTCTCGCAGAGCCCGTCGTTTCTATCTAAGATTTGTGGTAAGTCTCTCGAGTTTTCCTGCCCAGTTTTTGTGCCTTTGTGCATTTCGAGTTTTAGGGTTTGGTTTTGAGGGAAGTCTTGTGTCTTGGGTGTTTTAGGTACACTCTAATACTTGAATGTTGGTGGTTTTGGCTCCCAAAACTGTTGGACAAGGTAAGAGCTCTTCAAAACCCTTGTGAGATTATGTTTATGTTGAGTCCTAGTTTGATTAGTGATGTTTGGTGTGTATATAGCTTGTTTGTTGTGAGTTTGGAAGCTTGCTTGTTGTTGGAAGCTCAAATTATGCTCTTTGGAGTTTTAGTTTATATTGGGAATCGGCCAAGGTATGGTTTTGGTTTTCTCTATGTCGTATATAATATTCATGGACACTTAGAGAAATGACTCATAGGGTAGGAATGAATTATAATGGTTGTTGAGTTGTTGAATGTTGATGTATCATGAAAAATATTGATATGTTGAGGATGAATGATTATATGTGATTTTGATGTGTGAGGATAATTTGTATGAAGATGATGATGATATGGAGTTTTGAGATGAGGAATATGTGAATTTGATAATGATCATTGGTATTTAACGATTATGATGTTTGATATTGGATATGTGATTTATTGTTGTTGATATGGTTGATGATTGATGATGGTTAGTGACGTTGTTGGTATATTGAATGTGAGTATTGAGATTGATGATAAATGATTTGAATTATGATGAGTGATGATTTTTGGAATATGTTGATAAATCATGATGTTGAAATTGGTAAAGATGGTGTGAGAGATTGAAATTGAAATGAAATGGGATTGATTTTGATGTTTGGTAATGATTGAATTAGGATTGAGGAAAGTGTTGGTGGAGGATTGATTTTGGTATCATATAATTGAGGTTTTGATGGTTGGGAATGGTATAATATGCTATAAAGGGTAGATCATGATAGAAATTGGAGTTTGAAGTGGTTTTGGTTTGGTTTTGGTTGGAAATATTGGTAATGTTGAGGTTTTGAGACTTTCGGTAAAAGTGGATTTTTGGTAAACTTTGTCTGATCATAACTTTTGCCTCAATTTTCCAAATTCATTGAAACTTATTTAGAATTAAAGTTTATTGAAAACCCTTCAATTTGATATAAAGTTTGTAAGATTTGGGTTTTTGTAGAGGAAGTTATGATCATTCAAAGTTGGTGTTAAAAATCTGAAATTCTGCAAAGTTGCAGAATTTTGAACAACCCTGCGAAAATATTGATCTATGCGGACGCAAAGACCTGTGCGTACACACAGACCTATGCGTACGCACAAGCAGGGGAAAGCTACCTGTTTACAGCGTTAGCACAGCTTGTGTGCGCACATAACAAGGATGAATCGCAACCTGTGCGTACGCACAGCCACAGCCCTGTGCGCACGCACAAGTTGGGAAAGATCGTCTGTTGGGGGTGCTCGCACACCTTGTGCGAGTGAACAGACCTTACAAGATTTGGTATCTGTGCGTACACACACCCCTGTGCGTACGCACATGCCTTGTTTAAGGATTTTGGGTTTAATTATGAGTATGAAGGATATGAGATATAGCTAAGGGGTTTTAGTTGATGATTATTATGAAAAATTAGAAAACGGAGGCATAGGTTTCTGGTGTGCTGAGAATGGGTTGCGTGGAGCGTAAAGAAGGATTGGTATATGAGATGAGAACTGAGGAATTATGAGTTTGGAATAGAAATCATGAATTGATAATGGTTGTGATGAGTCGAGGACTCGAAAAGAAATGATGATCTGGATTGTTGTTGAGAGAGTGTGCGGAGCCTATATGTCCGGTGTGGCAGATGTTTCTGTCGCATGACTTGTTGAATGTTGAGAGTGTGCAGGGCCCCCATTTGTAGGGTTTATCTTATGCTTGATTTAGGGGATTTTATGACCTTTTGCCCACATTTATTCAATGAAATAGCATGGTTTCATGATTGTCTCCCAACTTTTGCTTATGTGTGAAAACATGCTTTCTAGGTCCTTAATTATTGATTTTAATTCACCTTTGATTCCACTAGATACCTTGATTTGTTTGTTAAGTGGTTTAAAGGTTGAAAAGGGCTAGGGATGGGTCAAAGGGGTGAAGAGAAAAGCATGCAAAATGGAGAACACATGAAAAAAGCCAAAGATTTGAGAAACATCATCCACGCGCACGCGCACGGTACGCGCACGCGTGGATCGCGAAAACCTCAAGGGACGCGCACGCGTGATGTATGCGTACGCGTCGGTGGCCGCACGTGATTTTTAAATAGAAAATGTGCCCAGCGATTTCTGAGAGCTGTGGGGCCGAATTTACAACCAACTTTGGTGCCAAAATTCATAAAAGGACCAAGGATTGAAAGGGAATGTAGGACTTCACATCATTCATTCACATTAGGATTAGTTTAGAAGTAGTTTCTAGAGAGTGAAGCTCTCTCTTCTCTCTAGAATTAGGATTAAGATTAGGTTTAGTTCTTAGATCTAGGTTTCAATTCATGCTTTTTTCTACTTCTTCTTCTTAATTCTTTGTTGTTACATTCATGATTCCTCTATTGTTTTGTTGTAATTTCCTTTATATTGTTCCTATACTTTGTTATAGATCTACTTTTGTTCCTTCTATTTTCTTTTAATGCAATTTGAGGTAATTCATGTAGATCTTGTTTTCTTTGATTGTTGTTGTTAATTCTTTGCAATGATTGTTGTTAGATTTCATTCTAGTTGTCAATTTACTATGCTTTTCTTTTGTGCCTTCCAAGTGTTTGATAAAATGCTTGGTTGGATTTTAGTATAGATTTTATTCCTCTTGGCCTAGGTAGAGTAATTAGTGACGCTTGAGTTATCTAATCCCTTTGTTGACTGATAATTAGAAGTTGCTAATTGATTTGGATACCACTAAAGCTAGTCTTTCCCTTGGGAGTTGGCTAGGACTTGTGGAATCAAGTTGATTCATCCACTTGACTTTCCTCCATGGTTAGAGGTTAACTAAGTGGTAGCAATGAACAATTGTGGTCACAATTGAGGAGGATAACTATGATAGGACTTCTAGTTCTCATATCTTACCAAGAGCTTTGTTAGTTGTTAGTTTATTTTCTTTGCCATTTATATTTCTTGTCTAAAATCTCAAAACCCCAAACATGCTTCATAATAATAACAAGGACACTCTATTGTAATTCCTAGGGAGAACGACCCGAGGTTCCAATACATCGGTTTATAAATTTAGGGGTTTGTACTTGTGACAAACAAATTTTTGTATGAAAGGGTTATTGTTGGTTTAGAAACTATACTTTACAACGAGACTTTATTTGTGAATTCTAGACCACACAAAAATCCGTTCATCAAAATGGCGCCGTTGTCGGCGATCGCAATGGTGTTATGTCATTGGTTATTGTATATATGTGAATATTGTGAATAGGTTTATCAATTGCTTGTTTTTTAGTTTTTGTTAGTTTTATTTTGTTTTTCCATTATGAATTCTCACTTTGGCTATGAGTTTGGTTCTCACCATGTTGTAGAAAATGTGGACTTTAATGACAACATGTACCAAGGATGGAACACTTCAAGATGGGAGGAGTCTCAAGGAATTGATCACTCCTATTGGCAACAACCTCCGGATACTTATAGGTACAATCACCATCCTAACGCATGTCAATTCAATGGCTATGATGAATCCTTTTATGATAATCAAGTACTGCCACCATATGCCTATAACTCTTGTCCTCAACATGAACCTCAACCATACTCACAAACCTTTCCATACCAAGCATCTTCCTATGATCCATATCCATCATATGATCAACCACCCATACCATACTCTTATGACCGTTATGAACAAAAACCTTTAGAACCACCACAACCCTATCATGATTACTACCAAGAACCACCTAAATGCACACCATCTCCATGCCTTATTATGAAGAACCACCTTCCCACTATGAACCCTCTCTCCAAAATAATGAACACTCTTACCCACCCTAAGCCCCAATAGATGACTCTCTTACCTTGCTACTTCAAGGACAAACAGATATGCAAAGGAACACCCTCGAGTTTGTGACTAACTTGACCAAGGTAGTGCATACTTTAGCCTACCAATACTTGAACACTCAAGGTGCTTCCATAACCACATGTGAAGAATCAATTGAAGAGCATAGCATGAAGGAGAGATTGGAAACTCCGGTGGGAAATGAGGGATGTTATTTTGTATTGGAGCAACTAGAGCAAGCCATGATTGTTAAAGAAAAGGAAGATGTGGTTGAAGATTTAGGAGATGTTGAAAGTCCATGGGAATGTAGCATCATAGAGCACTCTTCCAAGAAGCTTGATATTGATGTTGAGGAGGGTGTGCAACCTCCAAGGCATATCATAGTTGGAGACTTGAAAGAGGTTTATCAAGAGATGGATTCAATCATGGATAAATTTCTATCTATAATTGAATGCTTTTCCATTAGACATGGAGTTGAAATTATAGGAGAATGTGCACAACCTCCCATACCCTTGGTGAACAATGAAGATGAGAGTGAATCGGAAGAGAGCTACTAAGGGAAAAAGGTTGAAATGGTGTATATCAAAATTGAAGAATATGAATTGGTTGATCAAGAGACGGATTCATTCATCAATGAATACCTATCTAAAATTGAATCACCTCCCATTGGGCAAGAAATCGAAGTTCTTGAAGACAACTCCAAGCCAAGTGATAAAGGAGAAAAGGTTGAAATTGAAAAAGCTTGCGAAGAAGTGGGGATAGTCAAGAAAGAGCACAAGGGAGTGGAGCTTACAAGATCATTGGGACCACCCTTTCCTAAGTCACCATCCTACACAACATTCAAGTGGGTAAAATTCTTATCCCTAAGCTTTACTTTCTCACTTGAATATGGTTTGATTGAAAATGATGGTCAACTTAGAGCTCTTTGTGGAGTTAAAAGTAGAAGAGAGTTGTGTAGTGGTTGGAAACATCACTCTAAGTTCATGATGGTTGCATGCTCAAAGTTGTATAGTAATGATTGGTGGAGAATCAAATTGCATGGGTCTAGGAAGTTGTTTGGAAGCTTCTTTGAGAATTCTAAGGTCATGCCACCCGGATGGAATCATGATGACCAATTTAAGGACGGGTGTCAAAACAAAGTGTGGGATCCCGGATCGCACAAAAAAAATCAAATTTGGGAGCTCATGGTTTGTGAAGAACTCCATCAAAGCTTGAAGATATTGAAATTGAAGAATGGATCTTATTGGAGACTCAAGCATTGGTGGATGTTCAAGGATAGCTTTAAGCACAAGCCACCTTGATGAGGAGCTCCCCATAAGTCCAACTTAAGGACAATAAACAAAAGTGCTAGGTGGGAGACATCCCACCATGGTAAAATCTTTTCATTTTCTCTTTTGTAAATAATTGGCAAAAGTAGTTTAATTTCATGTTTTGATTGATTTGTTGATTTGTTTGGTAGTTGAGTGTGTTAAATAAGGTTTTAAGGTATTTTGGTATCTGTTTGGAGGTTTAGAATGCTTGGATTGGTGCAAAAATATAGAAAAATTTTGAAAAATAGAGCATCATCCACGCATACACGCACCGCACGCGTACGTGTGCATTAAGCATTTTCACCCCTCCACGCGCACGCGCCATGTACGCGTATGCGTGGATTGCAAGATTTCGTTCCTCCATACATTGACCTGAGAGTTGTGCGAACGCTGTGTGCGCACTATGCCTTTTGCACAAGCCCACTTACGCGTAAGCGCACCTGACGCATACGCGTCACTCTCGAAATAAGCCATCGACACGGACGCGCCATGTACGCGTACACATTGCTCCCATTGTACCACCATCCGCGCGCGTGCCATGCACACGTACGCGCAGATGTCCTTCCTTCACTACACTTCTCTTCCTCTCCTCTTTCCATCTCTTTCCTTCCTCTTTCTTCTTCCCTTCTCCTACCATCATCCAACACTTCCAAACACCATTGATAACCATTTATTTTAGTTAGTTAATTAGTTAGTTAGTTAGTTGATTAGTTAGTTTTAGTTTAGTTTTCATTTTTTTCTTCTTTTCTCTTTTTCATTATAAGTGTTGGATTATTAATTTTTTTGCTATATATTGCTGCTTACCCCTAATTGCATGCTATCTTAGCATAATCATTGTTCATACTCTTTGTTGGATTCATTGATTGAGGTTATATTTCGCTACTTGGTTTTGAATTCTTCATGCTTACCTTTTGAGAATACCAAGTGATGAGAATCGCCTTCGAGCTTGTAACTCTTCTTGAATTGCATGATTTAGCCACCATGTAATTGGGATCCTTTTCCTCGATTAGGCAATTTTTTGATGGATATTGTTTATTTATCTTAATGCATTGTGTTTTATGATCATATGCATCCATATGCTTTTAGTTTGAATGCTCTCATCCCTATTTAATGCTTGTTTTACCTTACAAGTTTACTTAAAGCATCTCAAGCATACTAGAATAAGTGAAGTGCATACTTCTTTTGTGACATCAATTTTTATTCTAGTGTATGTTCTAAAAGGCGCGCAATTTAGAATTCACATATCTAATCTTTCTTAATGTCACAATAATTCACTCACTCAATTCTAGTGATTATTACCTCATTTTAACAATGTATGCTTCCTTGCTTTTGTATTTCCTTATCTTATGGTGTTATTTTCTATTCTCATGAATGATGCACTGCAAGCAAAAATAGAAGCAGAAGAAAGAATACGCAGCAACCGCTTTACCTACCAGCTGAAGGTAACAATCCAGAAAGTCGCTGTACCCCCTTGTTCATCTTTGAATGCACCGAGGACGGTGCAAACTTTTAAGTGTGGGGAGGTCTTCCGATCGTTCGGTGATTTTGGGTGACAAATTTATAATCTCAACACTTTTGCATTTCATTTTAGGTCTTTTAGGATTTTTAGTTTCATTTTCTTATTTTTTGCATATATATACACAATAAGCTTAGTCAAAATAATGAGATTTTTCAAGATTTCTATCTATAGATCACCAATTGATTTGAGTGAAAATCTTTCATTGAACTTGCTTGAATTATATATCTTGTGGAACATGGTTTTTGAGCTAAGAACACAAGCAAGTGAGATTTGAGCCTAATGGTGTGGTTACATCTTATAACCACTTATTTTCCTTCTTGTGTGCGTTATTCTCTTTCTATGATTGTAATCTTTGATTTGTTTGATTCTTTATGTCCATTATTTTGTGTATTCATGCATTTATATGATTGAGGCCATCATTTCATTTAGCTCACTTACCCAAATAGCCTTACCTTTTACCTTCCATTGTTAGCCAATTTGAGCCTATGATTAACCCACTCTTTTCTAATTTTAGCATATTACAAGCCTTAAAGCGGAAAACAATAAATGTCCTTATTTGGATCTTTGATTAGCTTAGGCTAGTGTGTGTGTATCATTCAAGTGTGGGAAAACTTGAAATGTTGGTTGGGAAAAGGGTAGTTTTGTATTTTTTGTTGAAAATATTAGGAATTGGGTACATGCTCGTGTGCTAATTAAATATATAAACCTTATGCATTGATGTTCTTGTATATAGTTTGAAAGAAAGAAAAATAAGAAAAACAAAAGAAAAAAAAGAAAAAAAAAAGTATGGAAAAGGAAAGAAAAAAAAAGAAAAAAAAAAGAGAAAGAAAGAAACAGAAAAAGAAAGAAATAAAAAGGGGATAAAATGCCCCAAAGCAAAGTGAAGTCCAGTGAGAATCAATGCATAAGTGTTGTGAAATGAAAAGGAAATGCATGAGTATGTAAAAAAGTGAAAAATGGGTAGTTAGGTTAGTTTTGAATTGTATAAGATGTCATAGGTTAGGTGAAAAGTTTAAGCTTATCAAAGATTCAAATTTCAAGCTCACTTGACCAAATATGCATCCTACCTTGACCCTAGCCCCATTACAACCTAAAGAAAAGACCTCATGATACATGTATGCATGCATGGAATAAATGTTGATTGTTAGAAGAAAAACAAATCTTTGAAAGCATGATTAGGTGAGACTTGAGTGAATCAACCTTAAACACTTGAGCGAATAGAGTGCAAACACATCCAATGAGGGTTTGATACTCAATTACATGTTTTCACCTACAATCATCACTTTTCTTGCAAGTTTATAAAAATATTTAATAGCTCAATTCAATTGTGGATTAGACTTGCTAGTCCTTAGCCATTGTGTATATATGCTTCTAGGGAATTGACTTATTTCGACCAAGCAATTACATTCATTTAGGTAGTTGTATATAGGTAGATTGCATTTAGTTAGATTTCATTGAATAAATGTTGATACCCTTTGCTTTCTCTTGGTTTAAGCATGAGGACATGCTTGGTTTAATGTGGGGAGGTTGATAAACCCCATTTGTAGGGTTTATCTTATGCTTGATTTAGGAGATTTTATGACCTTTTGCCCACATTTATTCAATGAAATAGCATGGTTTCATGATTGTCTCCCAACTTGTGCTTATGTGTGAAAACATGATTTCAAGGTCCATAATTGTTGATTTTAATTCACCTTTGATTCCACTAGATATCTTGATTTATTTGTTAACTGGTTTCAGGTTGAAAAGGGCTATGGAAGGATCAAAGGGGTGAAGAGAAAAGCATTCAAAATGGAGAACACATGAAAAAAGCCAAAGATTTGAGAAACATCATCCACGCGCACGCATCGGTGGCCGCATGTGATTTTTAAATAGAAAACGTGCCCAGCAATTTCTGAGAGTTGTGGGGCCAAATTTACAACCAACTTTGACGCCAAAAGGCATAAAAGGACCAAGGATTGAAGAGGAATGTAGGACTTTACATCTTTCATTCACATTAGGATTAGTTTAGAAGTAGTTTCTAGAGGGAGAAGCTCTCTCTTCTCTCTAGAATTAGGATTAGGATTAGGTTTAGTTCTTAGATCTAGGTTTCAATTCATGCTTTCTTCTACTTCTTCTTCTTAATTCTTTGTTGTTACATTCATGACTCCTCTATTCTTTTGTTATAATTTCCTTTATATTGTTCCTATACTTTGTTGTAGATCTACTTTTGTTCCTTCTATTCTCTTTTAATGTAATTTAAGGTAATTCATGTAGATATTGTTTTCTTTGATTGTTGTTGTTAATTCTTTGCAATGATTGTTGTTAGATTCCATTCTAGTTGTCAATTTACTATGCTTTTCTTTTATGCCTTCCAAGTGTTTGATGAAATGCTTGGTTGGATTTTAGTATAGATTTTATTCCTCTTGGCCTAGGTAGAGTAATTAGTGACGCTTGAGTTATCTAATCCCTTTGTTGATTGATAATTAGAAGTTGCTAATTGATTTGGATATCACCAAAGCTAGTCTTTTCCTTGGAAGTTGGCTAGGACTTGTGGAATCAAGTTGATTCATCCACTTGACTTTTCTCCATGGTTAGAGGTTAACTAAGTGGTAGCAATGGACAATTGTGGTCATAATTGAGGAGGATAACTTGGATAGGACTTCTAGTTCTCATATCTTACCAAGAGCTTTGTTAGTTGTTAGTTTATTTTCTTTGCCATTTATATTTCTTGTCTAAAATCTCAAAATCCCAAACATGCTTCATAACCAATAACAAGGACACTCTATTGTTATTCCTAGGGAGAACGACCCGAGGTTCCAATACATCAGTATATAAATTTAGGGGTTTGTACTTGTGACAAACAAATTTTTGTATGAAAGGATTATTGTTGGTTTAGAAACTATACTTTACAACGAGACTTCATTTGTGAATTCTAGACCACACAAAAATTCGTTCATCAAAATGGCGCCGTTGTCGGGGATCGCAATGGTGTTATGTTATTGGTTATTGTATATATGTGAATATTGTGAATAAGTTTATCAATTGCTTGTTTTCTAGTTTCTGTTAGTTTTATTTTATTTTTCCATTATTAATTCTCACTTTGGCTATGAGCTTGGTTCTCACCATGTTGTAGGAAATGTGGACTTTAATGACAACATGTACCAAGGATGGAATACTTCAAGATGGGAGGAGTCTGAAGGAATTGATCACTCCTATTGGAAACAACCTCCGGATACTTATAGGTACAATCACCATCCTAACGCATGTCAATTCAATGGCTATGGTGAATCCTTTTATGATAATCAAGTACCGCCACCATATGCCTATGACTCTTGTCCTCAACATGAAACTCAACCATGCTCACAAGCCTTTTCATACCAAGCATCTTCCTATGATCCATATCCATCATATGATCAACCACCTATACCATACTCTTATGACCGTTATGAGCAAGAACCTTTAGAACCACCACAACCCTATCATGATTACTACCAAGAACCACCTCAATGTACACCCACCCCAAGCCCCAATAGATGACTCTCTTACCTTGCTACTTCAAGGACAAGCGAATATGCAAAGGAACACCCTAGAGTTTGTGACTAACTTGACCAAGGTAGTGCATGCTTTAGCCTACCAATACTTAAACACTCAAGGTGCTTCCATAGCCACATGTGAAGAATCAATTGAAGAGCATAGCATGAAGGAGAGATTGGAAACTCCGGTGGGAAATGAGGGATGTTATTTTGTATTGGCGCAACTAGAGGAAGCCATGATTGTTGAAGAAAAGGAAGAGGTAGTTGAAGATTTAGGAGATGTTGAAAGTCCATGGGAATGTAGCATCATAGAGCACTCTTCTAAGAAGCTTGATATTGATGTTGAGGAGGGTGCGCAACCTCCAAGGCATATCATAGTTGGAGACTTGAAAGAGGTTTATCAAGAGATAGATTCAATCATGGATGAATTTCTATCTATAATTGAATCCTTTTCCATTGGACATGGAGTTGAAATTATAGGAGAATGTGCACAACCTCCCATACCCTTGGTGAGCAATGAAGATGAGAGTGAATCAGAAGAGAGCTACCAAGAGAAAAATGTTGAAATGATGTATATCAAAATTGAAGAATATGAATTAGTTGATCAAGAGACGGATTCATTCATCAATGAATTCCTATCTAAAATTGAATCACCTCTCACTGGGCGAGAAATCGAAGTTCTTGAAGACAACTGATAAACCACTATTTTATGGTTTATCCTGTGCTCAATTGAGTGGTTTTTATCAACTCTTTACCCACTTATTCATACTATTTGCATGGTTTTACATTTGCCTTCCTAATTATGTGCTTTGATTGAAAACATGCTTCTTTGGCCTTAAGTTCCCTATGTTTAATACTCTCTTATTACCATTAGATGCCTTGATATGTGTGTTAAGTAATTTCAGAGATTACAGGGCAGGAATGGCTTAGAGGATAGAAAGCAAGCATGCAAAAGTGGAAGGAATACAAGAAGTTGGAGAAATTGCTAAGCTGTCCAGCCTGACCTCTTCGCATTCAAACGGCTATAACTTGAGCTACAAAGGTCCAAACGATGAGGTTCTAGTTGCGTTGGAAAGCTAACATCCGGGGCTTTGATTTGATATATAATATGCCATAGTTGCCCTTACGCTAGGTGACGCGACCGCGTGCTCCATGCGGACGCGTTGCAGTGACGAAAATCAGCGTGTTTGAATTCGCAACTAGCGAATTTTGGGCTGTTTCCGACCCAGTTTACAGCCCAGAAAACACATATTAGAGGCTATAAAGTGGGGGAATGCATCCATTCATAAGGATGCTCTCATATTCACAATTTTAGGAGTAGATGTAGTTTTTAGAGAGAGAGGTTCTCTCCTCTCTCTTAGGATTAGGATTTAGGATCTCTCTTAATTTTAGGAGTGGCTCTCAATCCCAGGTTCTTTATTTTTATTTATTTTCCCAATTTAATTTATGAACTCTTCCATGTTACATATAATTTTCTTAATTAAATGTTATTTGAGGTATTTCAGATTTAAGATTGCTTTGCTCTGTTTAAGATTGCTTTCAATTTAATTTAGATATTTTTTTTCTCCCTTTTGGCTTTGGTCAAGTGATTGGTAATACTTGAGTTATCAAACTCAGCAAGTGATTAAAATTGGCAGATTCTGCTTGAGCTAGGATTGCTCTAAGGCTAGTCTCTCCACAGGAGTTGATTAGGACTTGAGAATCAAGCCAATCAGTCCACTCAACCTTCCTTTGCTTAGTAAAGGCTGACCAAGTGGGATTAAAACCTAATTCTCTTCACACCTGATAAGGATAACTAGGATAGGACCTCCAATTTCTCATACCTTGCCAAGAGTTTATTTTACAGTTATTTATTTATTTTATTCTTCTTATGGAACATACTGCTCCCTTACTTTCTAAAACCCCTACTTGCTTTCTAAAACCCCTAATTTACAAGACTCATAACCAATAATAAGAATATACTTCCCTGCAGTTCTTTGAGAAGACGACCCGAGGTTTGAATACTCGATTATCAATTTCAAAGGGGTTTGTTACTTGTGACAACCAAAACGTTTGTATGAAAGGACTTTGAAGGTTTAGAAACTATACTTGCAATGAGGATTTATCCGCAAATTTCTAGACCACGCAAAAGTTCTCTCATCAAAATGGCGCCGTTGCCGGAGAATTGCAAACGTGTGCCTTATTATTGGTTATTGTAAATATTTTATTTTTGCTTGTTTATTTGTTTTTATTTTTGCTTTTTCTTAAGTTAAGAGGTTATTGGTTTTTATTTTAAAATTTTTATTTTATCTTATCTTATTTCAAAAATCAAATTTCAAATTTCAAATTTCAAAATTTTCAAAATTCAAATTTCAAAAATTTTCAAATCTCAAATTTCAAGTTTCAAAATTCAAATTTCAAAATTCAAATTTCAAAATTTCAAAATTTAATTTTCAAATTCAAAATTTAAATAACCTTTTAATTTAAATTTGTTTTTATTTTTATTTTTAATTTTTATTTGCTACTATGAACTCTCACCCCTTTGATTATGAGTCTAGTTACAATTATGTTTTAGGAAGAAGAAATTACAATGAGAACAGGCATCAAAGTTGGAACAATCAAAGATGGGAGGAGCCACAAGGATTTGATCAACCCTCATGGCAACAACCACTTCCAATGGACTATCAACAACCACCACCATATGCCTATAAACCCTCTCCTCAACACAGCTTTGAACCACCATACTCACAAGCCACCTACAACCATTCACCTCCATATGACCCTAACCCGTATCCACCATACCAACCACCCTATGAACAAAATGAACCCTCCTATCCACCCCAAACCTCCATGGAGAAAGCACTTGACGATCTAAACTCTACTATACAAGCTCTCTTTGCCCAAATTGGACCACCAAATACCTTCAACAATCAACCCTCAAGCTCTAGTGCACTTCCTTGTCAACCACAGAATGATCTCTCCATCCCATCACCACCATCCATGGAAGAGCACCCACATCCATCAACCCAAGAGCAACATGATCTCAATGATGCTATTGACATGGAACAAGAGAGAAGGGATCATCTTCGCGAATCCATACTTCATAAGGAGCTAGAGGAGGCCCTAAAGGTGAAGGTAGTAAAAACCCTTGGAGTCGAAGGAGTGGTTGAAGAATTAGTGAAGGAAGAATCAAGGGATCATCTCAAGGAAGCAGCGGATCGATTTCAGGCAACTCTATATCAACTAAATCAAGCGATAAGTTAATTAGGTTCCCGACGCTCGGACACTCAAAGTGCTCCCATGGCTTCATGTGGGCAATCTAATGAAGAACGTAGCATGAAGGAGATATTAGAAACTCCAGTGAACAGTACGGAGCATGACTTTGTACTGGAACAAGTAGAGAAAGCCGGAATTATTGAAGAAGAAAAAGTGGTTGAAGACTTAGGAGATGCAGAACCTCCATGGGAAAGTCCAGTCATAGAACCCCCTTCCAAGACGTTTGAAATTGATGCTGAGGAGGGTGTACAACCTCCAAGGCATATCACAGTTGAAGTCTTGGAAGAGGTTGATCAAGAGGTGGAGATTCAAGATGAAGAAGCACAACCTCCCATGCCCTTGGAAAGCAATGAAGAGGAGATTGAATTGGAAGAAAGCTACCAAGAGGAAGAGGTTGAAATTGAAGAAGCTTGCAAAGAGGTGGTAATTATCAGAGAAGAGCACAAGGGAGTGGAGCTTGCAATTTCATTAAAAATACCTCCCCCTAAGTTGCCATCATCCTTCACAACATTCAAGTGGGTAAAATTCATATCCCTTAGCTTTCTAATTCCACTTGAATATGGGCTACTAGAGATGGATGGTCAACTTAGAGCTCTTTGTAACATTCAGAGTAAGAGGAAGATGGCCAGTGGTAAGAATTGTCCTGCAAGGTTCATTATGGTTGGAAGCTTTAAGTTTAAACGCAACGGTTGGTGTAGAGCTCAATTGAATGGGTCTAGGAAGCTATTTGGTAGCTGCAGTGAGAATTCAAATTACTTATCACCCAGCCGGAAAAATACAGATCCCGACAAAAATGGGTGTAAAAGCAAAGTTTGGGATCCTGGAATCTGCTCTGACATCTGTCACCCCGGGAGCCTAAGAATCTGTTTGAAGCTTCTTAAGGGCTTTACATGCCTAGTTTGGGACCCCGGAGGTTACTGGAGATATAAACATTGGTGGAGATTCCTGGATGAGTTCAAACACAAGCCACCATAACAGGGAGCTCACCAAATGTCCAACTTAAGGACTTTAACTAAAAGTGTTAGGTGGGAGACAACCCACCATGGTATGTTCGTTCCTTTTTCATTTTTATTTAGTTTTATTTGTTTTCAAGTTTTATTTTATTTTATTATATTGAGTCTGAAATTTTGCATCACATTCATATTAATCATTGCATTCTGCATACAGCATAAAAAAATTTTTTTTTGAGCACGCGACGCGACCGCATTAGCGACGCGTCCGCGTCGCAAGGAGATGGGAGACAATAATACTATGAACAGAGAGTTACGCAGGAGCAGGGCTGGAGGCGTGCCAATGGCACAAATTGTCCCATGCGACCGCGTCGCCGATGCAACCACGTCATATGGGAATAATGGCCTCCCACGCGACCGCGTGCCCCACGCGGCCGCGTGACCAGGATTTCGACGTAATAATGGTGCACAGCCGAAAGTTGTGCTAGAGTGGTGCTGGACTGGCGCTGGACGCGTAGTCCATCTCACGCGACCGCATGCCCCACGCGGCCGCGTCACATCCTACTAAGTGGCCACTCGCGCGATCGCATGCCCCATGCGATCGCGTCACCCAATATTTGGCAATTAATGATTTTTGAACAGAGAGTTGTGCGAGCGCGAGGCTGCCCTCGCGCCAGTAGCACAAAACGTGTCACGCGACCGCGTGACCGACGCGACCGCGTCACCTTACTTGAAGCGCAATCGCGCGAACGGATGCCCCACGCGTCCGCGTCGCTTGCGCCGCACAGCTCAACCTAAATTGCCAAAATATCTTATCTTTCTCTTCCCCAAATCCTATTTTCTCTTTTCCCTCCTTATTTCTTCCTTACTTCTTCTTCCCTTCTTTCCCTTCTCATTCTTCTTATTTTTCTTTTTATTTTATTTTAATTTATTTGCATACTTTCATTCATTGCATTATTTTCATTGGTGTTAGAAATTTATTTGGGTCATTATTTCTATATTTTACTTGTGGATTATTAGAGAAATTATTTGACAATTATATATTACTTTTTAAAGGATTGCTTGCATGTTCAATTTAATACTTTCAAATAGCTTATTTACCATGCATGCTATATGTTTGTGAAAACGCCCGTATGGCATTGTGCACTATTTTTAAAATTTCTTTTAATCTACTACTATAAATGCTTGTTTTTCACAAAACCCTTTTTATATTTTATTAATTAAATATAATTGTTATTACAAACATGTTGTTAGTTTGAAAGACTTGGTAATCTAACTTGGACATTGAATACTTGATCTATGCTACTCATGCCTTTGCCAGCATGCCAATAAACACCTTGCATTTCTTGTCATCATATGCACTAGCTATTTTTCATTGATGACTTTTCACATGTACTCATGAGCGTGTGTTAACGTCATTCTTCTTTATTGTGGATTGATTACCACCTTTCCCGCTCTCTTCCTTGCTCTAACCCTTAGCTTTAAAAGTCACTTTCTTTTTCCCTTTTCAGGATGGCCACCAAGAAGGGTAAAGAGAAAGCTACTCCCAGCTCACCGGCAAGGAAAGGAATAAAAAGAGCCCCAGTTGAAGCGATCCGTCCACTTGTATATCTTAGCATGCACCGAGGACGGTGCAATCTTTAAGTGTGGGGAGGTCGATACCGATCTCCATGGGTTAGTATTTTCTTCTCAACACCAATACTCTTATTTTCTTTATTTGTTCATTGTTGCATCTGCATAGTTGATTGCCTATTTGTTTGATTTTTTTCATATTTTACCACTTGGTTGAAGTAATATTTTCTTTTTCAAGAAAATTTTTAGAGCATTTCACTAATTTGAATAAAATTTAATGTTACACTTGTTTGAAGAGATATTATTTTGGAACATGGGTTAGAGCTCGAACACACAAAACCTGTGAGATTTTGAGCCTATTTGAATTGGTTGCATTTTATCAACCAAAAATTTCTATTTTAGTGTGTATTTTTCTCTCTAAAATTGTGATATTTGTCTTGCTTAATTCTATATTTCCATTGTTTGATGTATGCATACACTTATATGATTGAGGCCTTTGTTTCACTTAGCTTACATACCCATATGGCCTTACCTTTCATTATCCTTTGCAAACCAATTTGAGCCTATTTTACCCCTTTGTTCTTTACTTTAGCACATCATTAACTCTAAGCGGAAAACAATAATGTCCTTAATTTGAATCCTTGGTTAGCTTAGACCAGTAAGAGTGCTCATGAATTAAGTGTGGGGAAATTGGGATTGAAAACATTTGGTTTGAGAATTGAGTATGTTAGAAATTTCTGAAAATGTGAAAAAAATGTCTAGGACATGTTCATGTATTCAATAAATTAATCATATGCATTGAGAAAAAAAATAATATATAAATAATAAAAAAATTGAAAATGAAAAAAAAATGAAAAAAAAAGAGCAAAATAAGTGAAAGGGGACAAAATGCCCCAAAGTAAGTGGTGAAAGCAATGCATATGTACTGTACTTGAAATTAGAATGCATGAATATGTGAAAAACATGGTTGATGGATAGTTAGCTTTTTGTATTGTGATTACATGGATTGTCTAAGTTAGGTGGAAAGTTTAAGTTAATTAAGGATTCAAATTTTAGTCCACTTGGCCAAATACAATCCTACCTTGACCCTAACCCCATTACAACCCTTAAAAGACCTCTTGATATGTGTATCTGTGCATTAAACTTTTGTTGATTGTTAGATGAAGAGCAAGCCTTAGAAAGCAAGGTTAGTAGAGAACTGAGAAAATCGAACCTTAAACACCTGAGCGATTAGAGTGTATACACTTCTAGTGAGGGTTCGATGCTCAATTCCTTGTTCCCTGCTTTCATTAGCTATTTTCTTCTTGCAAGTCTATTTGTACTCTATTTTGTAATTTGAATTAGTAAAATCCAGTGCATATTTGTTCTTAAAAGATTTGGTTACTTTTAACCAAGTAGGTTGAAACATTTTGCATGTAGTTGCATTCATATAGATAGGTTGCATTTCATACATTCTACCATTCCTCTTCATTTCTTTATAGCTTCTCTTGAGCATAGCATGAGGACATGCCAAAGTTTAAGTGTGGGGAGGTTGATAAACCACTATTTTATGGTTTATCCTGTGCTCAATTGAGTGGTTTTATCAACTCTTTACCCACTTATTCATACTATTTGCATGGTTTTACATTTTCCTTCCTAATTATGTGCTTTGATTGAAAACATGCTTCTTTGGCCTTAAGTTCCCTATGTTTAATCCTCTCTTATTACCATTAGATGCCTTGATATGTGTGTTAAGTAATTTCAGAGATTACAGGGCAGGAATGGCTTAGAGGATGGAAAGAAAGCATGCAAAAGTGGAAGGAATACAAGAAGTTGGAGAAATTGCTAAGCTGTCCAGCCTGACCTCTTCGCATTCAAACGGCTATAACTTGAGCTACAGAGATCCAAATGATGCGGTTCTAGTTGCGTTGGAAAGCTAACGTCCGGAGCTTCGATTTAATATATAATATGCTATAGTTTCCTTGAAGCTAGGCAACGCGACCGAGTGCTCCATGCGGACGCATTGTAGTGACAAAAATCAGCGTGTTTGAATTCGCAACCAGCGAATTTTGGGCTGTTTCCGACCCAGTTTGCGGCCTAGAAAACACAGATTAGACGCTATAAAGTGGGAGAATGCATCCATTCATAAGGATGCTCTCATATTCACAATTTTAGGAGTAGATGTAGTTTTTAGAGAGAGAGGTTATCTCCTCTCTCTTTGGATTAGGATTTAGGATCTCTCTTAATTTTAAGAGTGGCTCTCAATCCCAGGTTCTTTATTTTTATTTATTTTCCCAATTTAATTTATGAACTCTTCCAAGTTACATATAATTTTCTTAATTAAATGTTATTTGAGGTATTTCAGATTTAAGATTGCTTTGCTCTGTTTAAGATTGCTTTCAATTTAATTTAGATATTTTTTTTTCTCCCTTTTGGCTTTGGTCAAGTGATTGAAATTGGCATATTCTGCTTGAGCTAGGATTGCTCTAAGGCTAGTCTCTCCACAGGAGTTGATTAGGACTTGAGAATCAAGCCAATCAGTCCACTCAACCTTCCTTTGCTTAGTAAAGGCTGACCAAGTGGGATTAAAACCCAATTATCTTCACACCTGATAAGGATAACTAGGATAGGACCTCCAATTTATCATACCTTGCTAAGAGTTTATTTTACAGTTATTTATTTATTTTATTCTTCTTATGCAACATACTGCTCCCTTACTTTCTAAAACCCCTACCTTACTTTCTAAAACCCCTAATTTACAAGACTCATAACCAATAATAAGAACATACTTCCCTGCAGTTCCTTGAGAAGACGACCCGAGGTTTGAATACTCGGTTATCAAATTCAAAGGGGTTTGTTACTTGTGACAACCAAAACGTTTGTATGAAAGGACTTTGAAGGTTTAGAAACTATACTTGCAACGAGGATTTATCCGCAAATTTCTAGACTACGCAAAAGTTCTCTTATCAACAACTCCAAGCTAAGTGATAAAGGGGAAAAGGTTGAAATTGAAGAAGCTTGCGAAGAGGTAGGGATAGTCAAGAAAGAGCACAAGGGAGTGGAGCTTGCAAGATCATTGGGACCACCCTTTCCTAAGTCACCATCCTACATAATATTCAAGTGGGTAAAATTCTTATCCCTAAGCTTTACTTTCTCACTTGAATATGGTTTGATTGAAAATGATGGTCAACTTAGAGCTCTTTGTGGAGTTAAAAGTAGAAGAGAGTTGTGTAGTAGTTGAAAACATCACTCTAAGTTCGTGATGGTTGCATGCTCAAAGTTGTATAGTAATGATTGGTGGAGAATCAAATTGCAAGGGTCTAGGAAGTTGTTTGGAAGCTTCTTTGAGAATTCTAAGGTCATGCCACCCGGATGGAATCATGATGACCAATTTAAGGACGGGTGTCAAAACAAAGTGTGGGATTCCGGATCGCACAAGGAAAATCAAATTTGGGAGCTCATGGTTTGTGAAGAACTCCATCAAAGCTTGAAGATATTGAAATTTAAGAATGGAGCTTATTGGAGACTCAAGCATTGGTGGATGTTCAAGGATAACTTTAAGCACAAGCCACCTTGATGAGGAGCTCCCCATAAGTCTAACTTAAGGACAATAAACAAAAGTGTTAGGGTGGAAGACACCCCATCATGGTAAAATCTTTTTATTTTCTCTTTTGTAAATAATTGGCAAAAGTAGTTTAATTTCATGTTTTGATTGATTTGTTGAGTTGTTTGGTAGTTTAGTGTGTTAAATAAGGTTTTAAGGTATTTTGGTATTTGTTTGGAGGTTTAGAATGCTTGGATTGGTGCAAAAAAATAGAAAAATTTTGAAAAACAGAGCACCATCCATGCGTACGCGCACCGCACGCGTACGCGTGCATTAAGCATTTTCACCCCTCCACGCGCACGCGCCATGTACGCGTATGCGTGGATTGCAAGATTTCATTCCTCCATACATTGACCCGAGAGTTTTGCGAACGCTGTGCGCGCACTATGCCTTTCGCACAAGCCCACTTACACGTAAGCGCACCTAACGTATACGCGTCGCTCTCGAAATAAGCCATCGACATGGACGCGCCATGTACGCGTACGCGTCGCTCCCATTGCAGCACCATCCGCGCGCGCGCGCCATGCACGTGTACGTGCAGATGTCTTTCCTTCACTACACTTCTCTTCCTCTCCTCTTTCCATCTCTTTCCTTCCTCTTTCTTCTTCCCTTCTCCTACCATCATCCAACATTTCCAAACACCATTGATAACAATTTATTTTAGTTAGTTAATTAGTTAGTTAGTTTTAGTTTAGTTTTCATTTTTTTTCTTTTCTCTTTTTCATTATAAGTGTTGAATTATTAATTTTGTTTGCTATATATTACTGCTTATCCCTAATTGCATGCTATCTTAGCATAATCATTGTTCATAATCTTTGTTGGATTCATTGATTGAGGTTATATTTCACTATTTGGTTTTGAATTCTTCATGCTTACCTTTTAAGAATACCAAGTGATGAGAATCACCTTCGAGCTTGTTACTCTTCTTGAATTGCATGATTTGGCCACCATGTAATTGGGATCCTTTTCCTCGATTAAGCAATTTCTTGATAGATGTTATGCATTTATCTTAATGCATTGTGTTTCATGATCATATGCATCCATATGCTTTTAGCTTGAATCTCTCATGCCTCTTTAATGCTTGTTTTACCTTACAAGTTTACTTAAAGCATCTCAAGCACACTAGAATAAGTGAAGTGCATACTTCTTTTGTGACATCGCTTTTTATGCTAGTGTATATTCTAAAAGGTGCGTAATTTAGAATTCACATATATAATCTTTCTTAATGTCACACTAATTCACTCACTCAATTCTAGTGATTATTACCTCATTCCAACAATGTATGCTTCCTTGCTTTTGTATTTCCTTATCTTATGGTGTTATTTTCTATTCTCATGAATGATGCACTGTAAGCAAAAATAGAAGTAGAAGAAAGAACACGCAGCAACCGGTTGACCTACCACCTGAAGGTAGCAATCCGAAAAGTCACCGTACCCCCTTGTTCATCTTTGAATGCACCGAGGACGGTGCAAACTTTTAAGTGTGGGGAGGTCTTCCGACCGTTCGGCGATTTTGGGTGACAAATTTATAATCTCAACACTTTTGCATTTCATTTTAGGTCTTTTAGGATTTTTAGTTTCATTTTCTTATTTTTTGCATATATATACACAATAAGCTTAGTCAAAATAATGAGATTTTTCAAGATTTCTATCTATAGGGCACCAATTGATTTGAGTGAAAATCTTTCATTGAACTTGCTTGAATTATATATCTTGTGGAACATGGTTTTTGAGCTAAGAACACAAGCAAGTGAGATTTGAGCCTAATGGTGTGGTTACATCTTATAACCACTTATTTTCCTTCTTGTGTGCGTTATTCTCTTTCTATGATTGTAATCTTTGATTTGTTTGATTCTTTATGTCCATTATTTTGTGTATTCATGCATTTATATGATTGAGGCCATCATTTCATTTAGCTCACTTACCCAAATAGCCTTACCTTTTACCTTCCATTGTTAGCTAATTTGAGCCTATGATTAACCCACTCTTTTCTAATTTTAGCATATTACAAGCCTTAAAGTGGACAATAATAAATGTCCTTATTTGGATCTTTGATTAGCTTAGGCTAGTGTGTGTGTATCATTCAAGTGTGGGAAAACTTGAAATATTGGTTGGGAAAAGGGTATTTTTGTATTTTATGTTGAAAATATTAGGAATTGGGTACATGCTCGTGTGCTAATTAAATATATAAACCTTATGCATTGATGTTCTTGTATATAGTTTGAAAGAAAGAAAAATAAGAAAAACAAAAGAAAAAAAAAAGAAAAAAAAAGTATGGAAAAGGAAAGAAAAAAAAGAAAAAGAAAGAGAAAGAAAGAAACAGAAAAAGAAAGAAATAAAAAGGGGATAAAATGCCCCAAAGCAAAGTGAAGTCCAGTGAGAATCAATGCATAAGTGTTGTGAAATGAAAAGGAAATGCATGAGTATGTAAAAAAGTGAAAAATGGGTAGTTAGGTTAGTTTTGAATTGTATAAGATGTCATAGGTTAGGTGGGAAGTTTAAGCTTATCAAAGATTCAAATTTCAAGCTCACTTGACCAAATATGCATCCTACCTTGACCCTAGCCCCATTACAACCTAAAGAAAAGACCTTATAATACTTGTATGCATGCATGGAATAAATGTTAATTGTTAGAAGAAAAACAAATCTTGGAAAGCATGATTAAGGGGGAATTGAGTGAATCAACCTTAAACACTTGAGCGAATAGAGTGCAAACACATCCAATGAGGGTTTGATGCTCAATTACATGTTTTCACCTACAATCATCACTTTTCTTGCAAGTTTATAAAAATATTTAATAGCTCAATTCAATTGTGGATTAGACTTGCTAGTCCTTAGCCATTGTGCATATATGCTTCTTGGGAATTGACTTATTTCGACCAAGAAATTGCATTCATTTAGGTAGTTGCATATAGGTAGATTGAATTTAGTTAGATTTCATTGAATAAATGTTGATACCCTTTGCTTTCTCTTGGTTTAAGCATGAGGACATGCTTGGTTTAAGTGTGGGGAGGTTGATAAACCCCATTTGTAGGGTTTATCTTATGCTTGATTTAGGAGATTTTATGACCTTTTGCCCACATTTATTCAATGAAATAGCATGGTTTCATGATTGTCTCCCAACTTGTGCTTATGTGTGAAAACATGATTTCAAGGTCCATAATTGTTGATTTTAATTCACCTTTGATTCCACTAGATATCTTGATTTATTTGTTAACTGGTTTCAGGTTGAAAAGGGCTATGGATGGATCAAAGGGGTGAAGAGAAAAGCATGCAAAATGGAGAACACGTGAAAAAAGCCAAAGATTTGAGAAACATCATCCACGCGCACGCGCACGGTACGCGCACGCGTGGATCACGAAAACCTCAAGGGACGCGCACGCGTGCTGTACGAGAGCTGTGGGGCCGAATTTACAACCAACTTTGACGCCAAAATGCGTAAAAGGACCAAGGATTGAAGGGGAATGTAGGACTTTACATCATTCATTCACATTAGGATTAGTTTAGAAGTAGTTTTTAGAGAGAGAAGCTCTCTCTTCTCTCTAGAATTAGGATTAGGATTAGGTTTAGTTCTTAGATCTAGGTTTCAATTCATGCTTTCTTCAACTTCTTCTTCTTAATTCTTTGTTGTTACATTCATGATTCCTCTATTCTTTTGTTGTAATTTCCTTTATATTGTTCCTATACTTTGTTGTAGATCTACTTTTGTTCCTTCTATTCTCTTTTATTGCAATTTGAGGTAATTCATGTAGATCTTGTTTTCTTTGATTGTTGTTGTTAATTCTTTGCAATGATTGTTGTTAGATTTCATTCTAGTTGTCAATTTACTATGCTTTTCTTTTGTACCTTCCAAGTGTTTGATGAAATGCTTGGTTGGATTTTAGTATAGATTTTATTCCTCTTGGCCTAGGTAGAATAATTAGTGACGCTTGAGTTTTCTAATCCCTTTGTTGATTGATAATTAGAAGTTGCTAATTGATTTGGATACCACTAAAGCTAGTCTTTCTCTGGGAGTTGGCTAGGACTTGTAGAATCAAGTTGATTCATCCACTTGACTTTCCTCCATGGTTAGAGGTTAACTAAGTGGTAGCAATGGACAATTGTGCTCACAATTGAGGAGGATAACTATGATAGGACTTCTAGTTCTCATATCTTACCAAGAGCTTTGTTAGTTGTTAGTTTATTTTCTTTGCCATTTATATTTCTTGTCTAAAATCTCAAAACCCCAAACATGCTTCATAACCAATAACAAGGACACTCTATTGTAATTCCTAGGGAGAACGACCCGAGGTTCCAATACATCGGTTTATAAATTTAGGGGTTTGTACTTGTGACAAACTTTTGTATGAAAGGATTATTGTTGGTTTAGAAACTATACTTTACAACGAGACTTCATTTGTGAATTCTAGACCACACAAAAATCCGTTCATCACGTAGCAGATTGTTCTGCTGCATGATTTTGTTGTGGTTGGTTCCTTCTCTGCTGCAGGAAGTGTGTGGGGCCTATATCCCTGGCGTAGTAGACTCCCTACTACATGAGTGTGCAGGGCACTATATCTCTGGCGTAGCAGAAGAGCTATTGCATGAGTATGCAGAGCACTATATCCCTGGTGTGGCAGAAAAGGCTACATCCGGGAGGATGTGTCGGGTTGGCATTTATGGACCGACAAGTGATATCACGAGCCAATAGGATAGACATTCATCATATTCATCTCTATGTGCTTGTTTATTTTGATTACTTGGGTTTGCTTAATTGTATAATATGCTTACTTGCTTCTTGAATTACATGTTACATATTTGAATATTACTTGTGTTTTCTTTGCTTGCATTATCTGTGTTTGTCTGGTGCTGAGGAGGTTAGGTAGGCGGTGGCTGACGATGACCAAAAGCGTGGGTTTGGATTTTCGAACTAAAGATAGGATTGACGTTGCAAGTATAGTCCAAACCCAACAATTGACCATCAATCAAATAATAAAGTCAAATCAAAACATATAACCGAGAGTAGTTAAACCTCGGGTCGTTCTCCCTAGGAATGCAAATGAAATGTTACGCTTTTGGTTGTTAAGAGGGCAAAAGGGGTTTTGTGCAACTAAAGAACGAAAGATTAAAAGAACTAAGCAATGATCAAAATTGTAATTAATGCAATAAAAGGGAAGATGAGATCAAAACTAGTGAAAATGCTATAAATGCAATAAAAGAGCCTTGACTTGGGAATGAGGATCCAAGGAGTTCTATCATCGCCATAACCACAACTATGGTAATTATGATGAGTCAATCTCACCTAGTCAACCCCAACCATCGAGGAGTAAGTCAAGCAAGCATAATTGACCTTAATCCATAAGTCCTAGCTAACTTACCAAACTAGTTGATAAAAAGCTAGCGTCAATGGAAACAAGAGTCAACTAATTACCCAAGAATTACCACTAAATGTCAGACATTATGACTTTAGTATCCTAGGAACTCAAACCACAAGCCAAGGTGGGAGAATCTACTCAAAATCCAAATTTGGCATTTTCACAAACACCTTGTGTGCATGAAAGTAAAGCATGGGAAATTGCAAGGAAAATTATAAAACTATAACCAACTATCAACAAAATCAACAATAAACATCCAAACAAGCATAAAGAAAGCAAGAAATATTAAATTCATCAATCAAAACTTCAAGAACTCAAAATTGCAATTATAAACAAAGTAACTTGAACCAAGAGAAATTGAAAGTAAAAGTGCTATAATTAAGGAGGAAATTAAGAGTACTTACAATTAGAGATGCAAAATCCAAGAGAAAAGCTTCTATAAAATGCTACAATGGAAAAAGAAATTAAACCCTAAGAGAGCAAAGCTACACTACTCCTACTCCTACTCCTAATTACTCTCTAAAACTATCTAAGTGAGCTAAAACCTAATGCCTTCAAATGTGTTGATATCCCCTTTATATAGCCTTTCATTTCAACCTTCAAGCCTTCCAAAATGAGCCAAGAGACCTCCAAATTTGCGCAGCACATGTTTCATTAATGTAATCACGTGTAGGGACCTGTGCGGACGCATAGACGTGTGTGATGAGCGGATAATTTATACCCTTTTAGCATTATTTTTATATAGTTTTTAGTATATTTTAGTTACTTTTTATTATATTTTTATTAGTTTTTATTCAAAAATCACATTTCTGGACTTTACTATGAGTTTGTGTGTTTTTTTGTAATTTCACATATTTTATGACTGAAATTGAGGGATCTGAGCATAAATCTGATTCAGAGGCTGAAAAAGGACTGCAGATGCTGTTGGATTCTGACCCTCCTGTACTCGAAATGGATTCTCTCGAGCTACAGAAATCCAATTGGCACGCTCTCAATTCCGTTGGAAAGTAGACATCCTGGGCTTTCCAGCAATATATAATAGTCTATACTTTGTCTGACATTTGATGGCCCAAACTAGCGTCCAAAGTCAGCCTAAAACTTTCTGGCGTAAAACGCCAGAACTGGCACCTTTTTCGGTGTTAAACGCCCATTCTAGCACCCAGGGTGGCGTTTAACGCCAACTTTGGGAATATGAACGTGAAAGCTTGAAAGCTCAGCCCAGGCACGCACCAAGTGGGTTCCGGGAGTGGAATTCTGCACTATCTGCACTTAGTTACTCATTTTCTGTAAACCTAAGTTACTAGTCTAGTATAAAAACTACTTTTAGAGATTCATTTTGTAACTTATGACATTTTTACATTTCATATTGTACCTTTGACGGCATGAGTCTCTAAACCCCATAGGTGGGGGTGAGGAGCTCTGCTGTGTTTCAATGGATTAATGCAATTACTATTGTTTTCTATTCAATAACGCTTGATTCTATTCTAAGATATTCACTCGTACTTTAATATGGAGAATATGATGATCTGTGACACTCATCATTATCCTCAACCCTATGAACACGTGCCTGACAACCACTCCGTTCTATCTGAGCTCAATGTAGTCATTGGGCGACAGCTTGAGTGCGTATCTCTTGGGTTTCTAATCAACGGACTGAGTCCGGAGGTTAGAACCTTTGTGGTATAGGCTAGAATCATTGGCAGCATTCCTGGGATCCGAAAAGTCTAAACCTTGTCTGTGGTATTCCGAGTAGGATCTGGAAGGGGATGACTGTGACGAGCTTCAAACTCGCGAATGTTGGGCGCAGTGACAGTGTGCAAAAGGATAATGGTCCTATTCCGACGCTAGTGAGAACCAACAGATGATTATCCGTGCGGTGACAGCGCTTGGTATTTTTCATCCGAGAGGATCATACAGCCTGCTATGGAAGGAGGCCATGCGTGTTTGGAGAAGAAGACAATAGAAAAGCAGAAATTCAGATGATAGAGCATCTCCGGAACCTCAGCCTATTTCTCATTACTGAATCACAAGTACTGTTTATTTTATGTTATTTATTTTTCATAAATATAACTACTCTTATCATTAATCTCCTAACTAAGATTTACAAAATAACCATAGCTTGCTTCAAGCTAACAATCTCCGTGGGATCGACCTTTACTCACGTAAGGTATTACTTGGACGACCCAGTGCACTTGCTGGTTAGTTGTGCGGAGTTGTGAAAAGTGTAATCACAATTTCGTGCACCAAGTTTTTGGTGCCGTTGCCGGGGATTGTTTGAGTTTGGACAACTGACGGTTTATTTTGTTGCTTAGATTAGGAAAATTTTGTCTTTTTGGTTTAGAGTAACTAACATTGAGTCTTCTATTATTGTTTTTGGTTAAAATTTTAAAATCCTTATTTTATTTTTCTAAACTATTTTCGAAAATTTTTTAAAAAACCAATAACTTCATAATTTAGTCTTATGTTTGAGTTTTGTTTCATATTTTAAGTTTGGTGTCAATTGCATGATTTTATTTTTCTTTCAATTTTTGAATTATATGTCCTTAGTTATTTATTGATCCTCAAATTGTTCTTGATAATTTTCCTTATTTGATCTTTAAAATTTCTTGTTTGGTGATTGTTACTATTTATCTTATACATTTTCGAATTATTAGTGTCCAAAATATAAAAATATTTAAGTTTGGTGTCCTTTGTGTTTCTAATTTTTTAAAAATTTTTAAAAATTTGTTCTTGGTGTTCATCCTGATCTTCAAAGTGTTCTTGGTGTTCATCTTAACATTCAACGTTTTCTTGTTTATTTTCTTTGTTTTGATCTAAAAATTCTAAGTTTGGTGTCATTTTATTGTTTTTCTCTTTCCTCACTAAATTCAAAAATATCTTTTCTATTTATTTAATTGAATTTTTGAAAATTTTATTTAAAAACTCAGATTTTTATTTTAAAATTTTTATTTTATCTCATGTTAGTTTTAAAATTTTAAAATTCAAAATCTTTTTCAAAAATCATATCCAAAGTTTTTCAAATTTTTTTTATACTAATTGATTACTTTAATCTTCGAATTTCTTTTTCTTTTTCTTTTAGTTTTCGAAACTTATATTTTATTTTCCAATTATTTTATTTTATCTTATTTTTTTTTATTTATTCGGCTATTTTTAATCAAATAAAATAAAAAATAAAAATATATTTTATTTACAATTCACATCAATTCCTTTTTCTCTATCATGGACCTAAGTGGAAATGAACAGTCTAGAAGGACTCTGGGGTCATATGCTAATCCCATTACTGCTGCATACGGGAGTAGTATCTGTATACCCCCCATCAGAACAAGCAGTTTTGAGCTAAATCCTCAGCTCATTATCATGGTGTAGCAAAATTGTCAGTATTCTGGTCTTCCACAAGAAGAACCTACTGAGTTTCTGGCACAGTTCTTACAAATTGCTGACACAGTACGTGATAAAGAAGTAGATCAGGATGTCTACAGATTATTACTATTTCCATTTGCTATAAAAGATCAAGCTAAGAGGTGGTTAAACAACCAACCCATAGTATCAGACAAATTCCTGAATCAATATTACCCTCCAAAAAGGATGACACAGCTAAGGCTGGACATCCAAGGCTTTAAACAAGAGGATGATGAATCCCTTTATAATGCCTAGGAGAGGTACAGAGGGATGCTAAGGAAATGCCCCTCTGAAATGTTTTCAGAGTGGGTGCAGTTAGACATCTCTTACTATGGGGTTACAGAAAAAGCTCAAATATCTCTAGATCACTCAGCTGGTGGATCTATACATATGAGAAAGAAAATTGAAGAGGTTCAAGAGCTCATTGATACAGTTGCTAGAAATCAGCATCTGTACTTGAGTAATGAGTCCTCCCTGAAAGAAGAAGCTAAAGTAGTATTCACTGAACTTAGTCCTCAAGAACAAGTTGCTGAACTCAATCAGCAATTGCTTATTATAACAAAACAGTTCACAAAATTCAAAGAGATAATCCAAGACACTAAAAATGCCAACCAAAATATGGAAGCACAATTGGATCAGACAAGACAGCAGCTATCTAAACAGATAACAGAAGAATGCCAAGCTGTTCAATTAAGGAGTGGGAAAATACTGAATGTATCAATCCAAGGTAGCAAGAAGCTAAGAAAGGAACAGCTAATAAAAGATAACCAAACCACTACCCAAAATCCCTCTGAGGACAGTAAGAGCCCAGAGAGGAATAATTCTGGCGTTCAAACGCCAGAAAAGGGTGAAAAGGTGGCGTTAAACGCCCAAGGGATAGCCAATTCTGGCGTCTAGACGCCAGAAAAGGGTGGCAATCTGGCGTTAAACGCCTATGCAGCCCCCAATTCTGGCGTTCAAAGGCCACAAAGGGGTAAGACACTTGCAAGTGCTGATAACAACCACCTTAAGCAGGCTTCCCCAACCACTTCTGCAGGAAATTAACCTGAAGCATGGTGCACGAAATTATGATCTCAATGGCACCAACAACTTGGTATGCACAATTGTAATCTCAACTCTTTTTCACAACTTCACACAACTAACCAGCAAGTGTACTGGGTCGTCCAAGTAATAAACCTTACGTGAGTAAGGGTCGATCCCACGGAGATTGTTGGCTTGAAGCAAGTTATGGTCATCCTTGTAAATCTCAGTCAGGCGGATTTAAATGGTTATGAGTTTTGATAGTTAAAATATAATTAAAAGAGAAAATAAGATAGAAATACTTATGTAATTCATTGGTGGGATTTCAGATAAGCGTATGGAGATGCTTTGTTGCTTCTGAATCTCTGCTTTCCTACTGCCTTCTTCCAACCATGCGTTACCTCCTTCCATGGCAAGCTGTATGATCCTCTCGGATGAAAACAATTCCATATGCGCTGTTACCGCACGGCTAATCATCTGTCAGTTCCCGCTAGTGTCGGAATAGGACCATTGTCCTTTTGCACACTGTCACTTGTGCCCCACATTTGCAGGTTTGAAGCTCGTCACAGTCATCCCTTCCCAGATCCTACTCGGAATACCACAGACAAGGTTTGGGCTTTCCGGATCCTGGATCCTACTCGGAATACCACAGACAAGGTTTAGACCTTCTGGCTCTCAGGAATGGCTGCCAATAATTCTAGCCTATACCACGAAGGTTCTAATCTTAGATTAGAAACCCAAGAGATACGCACTCAAGCTATTGCAGATAGAACGGACGTGGTTGTCAGGCACGCGCTCATAGGTGAGAATGATGATGAGTGTCACGGATCATCATATTCATCAGGTTGAAGTGCGAGTGGATATCTTAGAGAAGAAGTAGGAGTGAATTGAAGAGAAAAACAATAGTACTTGTATTAATTCATGAAGAACAGTAGAGCTCCACACCTTAATCTATGGGGTGTAGAAACTCCGCCGTTGAAAATACATAAGTGAAAGGTCTAGGCATGGCCGAATGGCTAGCCTCCCAAATATGAACAACAACGATAATATTCCAAAGATTGTTCAAAAGATTGATGAAATACAATAGTAAAAGGTCCTATTTATAATGAACTAGTAGCCTAGGGTTTACAGAAACAAGTAAATGATGCAGAAATCCACTTCTGGGGCCCACTTGGTGTGTGCTTGGGCTGAGCATTGAAGATTTTTCGTGCATAGGCTGTTTCTGGAGTTAAACGCCAGCTTTGGTGCCAGTTTGGGTGTTTAACTCCAATTCTGGTGCTAGTTTGGGCGTTTTACGCCAGAAATTTTAGGCTGACTTTGAACGCCAGTTTGGTCCTTCAAATCTCGGGCAAAGTATGGACTATTATATATTTCTTGAAAGTCCAGAATGTCTACTTTCTAATTGAGAGCACGCCAATTGGGCTTCTGTAGCTTCAGAAAATCCACTTCGAGTGCAGGGAGGTCAGAATCCAACAGCATCTGCAGTCCTTTTTTAGCCTCTGAATAAGATTTTTGCTCAGGTCCTTCAATTTGAGCTAGAAAATACCTGAAATCACAAAAAAACACACAAACTCATAGTAAAGTCCAGAAATGTAATTTTTATTCAAAAACTAATAATTATATACTAAAAACTAACTAAATTATACTAAAAACTACCTAAAAACAATGCTAAAAAGCGTATAAATTATCCGTTCATCACAACACCAAACTTAAATTGTTGCTTGTCCCCAAGTAACTAAAAACAAAATAGGATAAAAAGAAGAGAATATACAATAAATTCCGAAAACATCTATGAAGATTAGTCTTAATTAGATGAGCGGGGCTATTAGCTTTTTGCTTTTGAACAGTTTTGTCATCTCACTTTATCCTTTGAAGTTCAGAATGATTGGCATCTATAGGAACTCAGAATTCAGATGGTGTTATTGATTCTCCTAGTTCAGTATGTTAATTCTTGAACACAGTTACTTTATGAGTCTTGTCCGTGACCCTAAGTATTTTGTTTTCCAGTATTACCACCGGATACATAAATGCCACAGACACATAACTGGGTGAACCTTTTCAGATTGTGACTCAGCTTTGCTAGAGTCTGCAATTAGAGGTGTCCAGAGCTCTTTTTGCTTTGGACCACGACTTTAACCGCTCAGTCTCAAGCTTTTCACTTGACACCTTCACGCCACAAGCACATGGTTAGGGACAACTTAGTTTAGCCGCTTAGGCCAGGAATTTATTCCTTTTGGCCCTCCTATCCATTAATGCTCAAAGCCTTGGATCCCTTTTTTACCCTTGCCTTTTGGTTTAAAGGGCTTTTGGCTTTTTTTGCTTGCTTTTTCTGCTTGCTTTTTCTTTTTTTTCTTTTATTTTTTTGCCTCTCTTTTTTTTCGCATAAAATCCTTTCTATTCACTGCTTTTTCTTGCTTCAAGAATCAATTTTATGATTTTTCAGATTATCAATAACATTTCTCCTTTTTCATTATTCTTTCAAGAGCCAACAATTTTAACATTCATAAACTTCACTATAAAAAATATGCACTATTCAAGCATTCATTCAGAAAGACAAAAAGTATTGCCACCACATCAAAATAATTAAACTATTTTAAAATTTGAAATTCATGTACTTCTTTTTCTTTTTCAGAAAACATTTTTCATTTAAGAGAGGTGAAGGATTCATAGGACATTCATAGCTTTAAAGCATAGACACTAAACACTAATGATCATGTAATGAAGATCCAAACATAGATAGCACATAAAGCATAAAAATCAAAAGAACAAAAAGATAAGAACAAGGAAATCAAAGAACGGGTCCACCTTAGTGATGGCGGCTAGTTCTTCCTCTTGAAGATCCAATGGGACGCTTGAGCTCCTCTATGTCTCTTTCTTGCCTTTGTTGCTCTTCCCTCATGGCTATTTGATTCTCTCTAATTTCATGGAGAATAATGGAGTGCTCTTGGGCATGAAAGGGACCTCAGGGATCACCTTCTTCTTGGCCACAACTTCATAGAAGTTGTCTTGATGGACCTTTGAGATGAATCTCTCCATCTCTAATGACTCGGAGGTGGAAGCTTTTGCCTTCCCTTTCCTCTTTCTAGAGGTTTCTCCGGCCTTAGGTGCCATAAATAGTTATGGAAAAACAAAAAGCAATGCTTTTACCACACCAAACTTAGAAGGTTTGCTCGTCCTCGAGCAAAAGAAGAAAGAAGGGAGTAGAAGAAGAAGAAAATAGAGGAGATGGAGAGGTGTGAGTGGTTCGGCCAAGGGGGGAGAAGTGTTTATGATGTGTGAAAATGAAGGAGGGATGAGGGGTTTATATAGGAGTGGAGAGAGGGGTAGGGTTCGTGTATTAGGGGTTGGGTTTGGGAGGGAAAGGATTTGATTTTGAATTGTGAGGTGGTTGTTATTGGGAAGACTGGTGGAGGTGATTGGTGAGGGGTATTTTGGGAATGGTGTTATGGGAAGGTGTGAAGAAGAGAGAGAGAGTTGAGGTAGGTGGGGATCCTGTGGGGTCCACAGATCCTGAGGTGTCAAGGATTTCTCATCCCTGCACCATTTTGGCGTGTAAACGCCCCTTGGAGTGCCAATCCTGGCGTTAAACGCCAGGTTGCTGCCCATTTCTGGCGTTTAACGCCAGCTTTTCTTCCCTTTCTGGCGTTAAACGCCAACTTTGTGCCCTTTTCTGGCGTTAAATGCCAGTCTGGTGCCCTTTTCTGGCGTTAAATGCCCAGAATGGTGCCAGGCTGGGTGTTTAATGCCCATTCTGCCACCCTTACTGGCGTTTAAATGCCAGTAAGCTCATCCTCCACGGTGTGCTATTTTTCATTCTGTTTTCTGATTTTTCAATTATTTTTGTGACTTCACAGGATCATCAACCTAAAGAAAACATAAAATAACAATAGAAATTTAACATAGATAAGTAAAAATTTGGTTGCCTCCCAATAAATGCTTCTTTAATGTCAATAGCTTGACAGTGGGCTCTCATGGAGCCTCACAGATACTCAGAGCATGATGATGGCCTCCCAACACCAAACTTAGAGTTTGAATGTAGGGGCTCTGTTTTACTCTGCATTGAGAGAAGCTTGTCATGCTTCTTCTCTATGTGTACAGAAGGAGATTCTTTAGCTTTAAATACAAGGTAGTCCTCATTCACTTAAAGGACCAATTCTCCTCTGTCAACATCAATCACAGCTTTTGCTATGGCTAGGAAGGGTCTGCCAAGGATGATGGATTCATCCTTATTCTTTCCAGTGTCCAGTATTATGAAGTCAGCAGGGATGTAAAGGCCTTCAACCTTTACCAAGACATCTTCTACAAGTCCATAAGCCTGTTTCCTTGAATTGTCTACCATCTCTAGTGAGATTCTTGAAGCTTGCACCTCAAGGATCCCTAGTTTCTCCATTACAGAGAGGTGCATGAGGTTTATACTTGACCCTAGGTCACACAGAGCCTTTTCAAAGGTCATGGTGCCTATGGTTCAGGGTATTAAGAATTTTTCAGGATCTAGTTTCTTCTGAGGTAATGTCTGCCTAATCAAGTCATTCAATTCATTGGTGAGCAAGGGGGTTCATCCTCCCGAGTCTCATTACTAAATAACTTGACATTCAGCTTCATGATTGCTCCCAAGTACTTAGCAACTTTCTCTTCAGTAATATCTTCATCCTCTTCAGAGAAAGAATACTCATCAGAGCTTATGAATAGCAGAAGTAGGTTCAATGGAATCTCTATGGTCTCTGCATGAGCCTCAGATTCCCTTGGTTCCTTAAAGGGGAACTTCTTTTCATTCAGAGGACATCCCATGAGGTTTTCTCATTGGGAATCACGTCCTTCTTACTCTCTCCAGGTTCGGCCATGTTAGTCATGGTTATGGCCTTGCACTCTCTCTTGGGATTTTCTTCTGTATTGCTTGGGAGAGTTCTAGGAGGAGTTTCAGTGATTCTCTTACTCAGCTGACCCACTTGTGCCTCCAAATTTCTAATGGAGGATCTTCTTTCATTCATGAAATTTAGAGTGGTCTTAGATAGATCAGAGGCTGCAGTTGCTAAGTCAGAGTGGCTCTGCTTAGAATTTGCTGTCTGTTGCTGAGAAGATGATGGAAAAGGTTTGCTATTGCACGATTTAGGAAATTGCACGATCGGCAAAATTCCTTCCGGCAAGTGCACCGGTTATCGTCGTCAAGTAAAAACTCACAATAGAGTGAGGTCGAATCCCACAAGGATTGGTTGAGTGAGCAATTCGGATTAGAAGTGTGTTCTAGTTGAGCGGAATCAAGATTTGAGATGAGAATTGCGGAATGTAAAATTGGCGGGAAAAGTAAATGACAAGAAAATTAAATGGCTGAATCTTAAATTGCATGAATTAAAGAGCAGAATGTAAATTGCTGAAATTAAAAGGGAATGGGGATGATTGCAAGAATTGAATTGCAGAATGTAAAGAGAAAGTGGAAATCAGAAATGGGGAATTCATTGGGTTTAGGAGATATTGAAATCTCCGAATCAAAACATGTATATCTCTTCCTCAACCAATGCATTCATTGAATTTTGCTTGGCAATCTTATATGATTGGATCCCAATTCCTTGGCTCACCAATGCTCTCTAAAAACAAACAAATTCCCAATCCCTTGGTTTAAATGTTCATAAGAAGAGATGATGCTTGATCACTGATTATACCACACAATTTCATGAACCACAATTTGGTAGGATTACATGTCACAATATCCATCCAAACCCCAATCCAATCCACTGTGAGAAAGCTTCTCTAGCATGAATCCTCCATTCCTTTCCCAAGGCTCCGAAGGATTCCAAGTATGAGTAGTTTCTTTCCCAAGACAACTACTCAATGGAATTAGATCGAGAAGCTTTCTAACAAAATTCAAGAGAAAAGATTGAAGAAGAAGATAAACTATTATTGATTCATTGAATTACAATAGAGCTCCCTAACCCAATGAAAGGGGGTTTAGTGAATCATAGCTCTGAATTCAATTACAAAGAAAAGGAAAACTAGCTAAAAGTGAAAGTCCAAGTCTCTCTAACTTAACTTCTATCCTATTTATACACTTTCTATATTGAGCTTCAGTTGTGCTTCTTGGGCTTTGAGGCCTCTCCTTGCTTTCCTTTTGCCTTGGGTTTATGATCCATAATCTTGATGAGGTTGTTGATCCAAATCCTGTAACATTTATTGAGCCAACTTAGTGATAATCAAATAATGACACATGACTCAATAAATTGAGATTTCAAACTCATCAATCCTTCAGGCCCAATCCCATAAACCATAATATTCAATTGGGTTTCATACCAAAGTAAGTTTAAGTTAATATTTGTGCTCAAAGACTAACTTAAATCACAATATTTTTGGCCCAGAAACCTTTTCCAAGAGTGGCGTTTAAGTTGTAGTTTAAGCTTAACTGCAGCTTAAACGCCAGACACTTCCAGTGAGGCCTTTTGTAGAAGCACGTTTAAGCTTCAGTTTAAGGTTAAACTGAAGCTTAAACGTGGAAATGGAAGAAGGTAGCCCTGGAGAGTCATGTAGTCGAACACGTTTAAGCTTCAGTTTAAGGTTAAACTGAAGCTTAAACGTGGAGATAGGAAGGGCAGCCCTGGAGGTCGAACACGTTTAACCTCCAGTTTGAGGTTAAACTGGAGGTTAAACGTGGAAGAGGGTGGAGGCATACTGGAGGTCGAACACGTTTAACCTCCAGTTTGAGGTCAAACTGGAGGTTAAACGTGGAAGCTTAGAATGGTGGCCCTGGAGGTGTCGAACACGTTTAACCTCCAGTTTGAGGTCAAACTGGAGGTTAAACGTGGAAATGGAGAGAGCAACCCTGGAGTAGAAAAGCTGTCGAACACGTTTAAGCTCCAGTTTGAGTCAAACTGGAGCTTAAACGTGGAATGGCTCCCTGGTACTCTTCCTGGTTCTGGCGTTTAACCTCCAGTTTGAGGTCAAACTGGAGGTTAAACGTGGAACTCCTCCCTGGGTGGCATACTCATTCTGGCGTTTAACCTCCAGTTTGAGGTCAAACTGGAGGTTAAACGTGGAATGCTCCTTAAGTGAGGCTCTTCATTCTGGCGTTTAACCTCCAGTTTGAGGTCAAACTGGAGGTTAAACTTCAATCCCAGCATTTCTTATCCTTCATGATTTTGGCGTTTAAGCTCCAGTTTAGGCTTAAACTGGAACTTAAACTCCACATGTGATATTCAAGCTTCCTTTATTGATTTTGTTGCTTCCTTGCTTAGCCTCTTCTTCCCTGAAATCATCCAAACAATTGCATCAAAGTCTTGCAAAATTTCATGAGAAATCTTCCATTCATAGCATTTAAGTAATATAACTAAAACTCATGGAAATTGCATCAAAATCATATTGTTTGGATGGTTCATTACTTTGTTCTTCATTTAACCATTTTTGGTTACTTTAAGCTCAAGAAAATGCATAAAACAACTAAAACTAACAGAAAAATGCTAGTGAAACTAGCCTATGATGCCTTGGCATCACAACACCAAACTTAATACTTGCTTGTCCCTAAGCAAGTCCTGAGTTATTTGAGAAGAAAGTATAAAACAGAAAGCAATTACATTGGCTATATTAGCAAGCATTTGAAGTTCATCAGAAGGGTTTTATGCAGAAAGTTGCAGCATCAATTTTTCATACTTATCAGGTAGGATTATCACTTTTTCATTGCATCCATCAAACATTGCTATGGCCTCTTGTTATTCTTATGTCTTTGGCACTTTTCTCTTCTTTGTTTTTCTTTTCTTTTTCTTAGAGCTTCTTTTGCTCCTTGTTTGCTTAGTGTCATGTGTTGCACAAGCCTTTGCCATTTTCTTTTTCTTATCAGTGCACTACACATATCCACTTTAGGCATTTTAGTTCACATTTCTTCTTGAGACATTGGTGTCCAGCACCTCTTTGTGTGACTAAATGTTTTGTATTTAGGTTGCTCTTGATAATGGACTTTTGGTTGATAATCCCGGGTTAGTTAACCCAAGTTACCAAGTGTTGAAACACTCCTCAGAACCTATTCATCCAAGCATATCCTTAATACATAAACACCACAGGCATTTGTCGCAGAAGTTCAAACCATTGGTACCTAGCTTATTTTCTCAATTTTTTTGCTTTTTGGTTGCCTTTTTCCGTGGCTTTTTCTTTTTCTTTTTCTTTCTTTTTCATGGCCAAAGACATTTATTCATCAAGATCCATAGACAATTTTCACTTTCTACATAAAAATGATAATTCTACACTCTAATTTTAGTGATCTGACTAAACAATCAAGCATGCATACCACCACTTAATTCTACTTGATTTGTCACTAATTTAGCCAAGTTACTTTTGTTCAAACTTTTCTTTTATTTTTGGAAACAGAACAAGCATGGCACGCACTTGTTTAAGAAGGTGAAGTTATATCCAAACATCTAGGCATTCACTTTATTCAAAGCAATTAACAAACACACATACTAAAAAAAACGACTCATAAAAAAAAAACTCTACATAACACTTAAATGACTTATGATGAAAACACGTTCATAAAGACAATTCACCAATTATCATTTGATTATTAAGGAACGAGACCACCTCTTATTTATTGCTTGGTTCTTCTTAATTCTTGGGATCCTGCTTCTTCTTGCTTCCTGCCTCTTTTTGACCACTTGTGCTTCCTTTGTCTTTTCTTATGAGCTTTTTCCAAAATCCAGCCTTTTTCATCGTTTCTTCCACTCCTTTTTCAAGGATCATTGCCTTGTTTATTTCTCCTTCTTTCCTCCCTTTGAAATACTCATCATAAGCTGGGAATGCTGGGTCCATCTTGTGTAGATGTTCCCCTATGTAGTTAAGCTTGATTTGCGAACTGATGTTGTAATCAGCTTGGACTGAGTATCTTGCATTCTGTAAAGTGGTGGCTTCCTTGATTGCCAAGACATTGGCATCTTGGTGTTGGCATATGTGGCTGAAGGATTCCTGTAAGTGTAAATTTTGTTCCCTTTGCAGATCGAAGAATCTTGATTCAAAGTTCCTTTGCATATCCATCATTTTTAGATGAAAGTCCTCTTGTCTCTCCTGAGACCTCATGTATTGTTGAGACATTCCTTCCATGATTTCCTGCATTCTGCTCATATCCATGGGGTCTCTGGGAATTCGTTGTCTTCTTTCAGGAGTTGCTTGCTCTTCTTGCTCTTCTTCTCTATCTTCTCCTTCCTGTCTTTCTTGTTCTGCTTCTTGCTCGGCTTCCACTTGTTGCCCTTCTTCATTTCTTCTTCTTGTATGTCTTGGAGGAGTTGGGCCAAGAGTCATTCTGTGTGCAGTTATGGCCAGTCCAGGATATAGCCAATTAGGTCTTTCATCCTCAAGTGGTACTTGGGCATCGATGCATAGTCTAATGATAGTGCTAGGGAAGTGAAGCCAGGATTCAGGGTCACTTTTCTCACTAAACTCTTGTATCTGTTCAGCAATGAGTTTATGAACTTTGATCTCTCCTCCAACCATAATGCAATGTAGCAAGATGGCTCTTTTAGGGACTATTTCTGAAGAGTTTGCAGTGGGTAGGATGGATCTCCTAACTATTGCATACCACCCTTTAGCTTCAGGTGTTAGGTCTCCCCTTCTCAAGACTCTTGGAGCCCCTCTTGTTTTTCTCACCCATTCAGCTCTGATGGCACAAAGGTCTTCAGCAATAGTTGTATAGTCAGGTTCTCCTATCATCCTTTCTTCATAACTTGCTTGGCTGAAATGTATGTTTTTCAGGCCAAGAGTTTTCATGATTGCTTTGGGACTGAAGTCAACTTCCACCCCTCTCACATAGCTTTTGTATGTGGGGTTCTTGGTTTGATCCTCCCTTACTGCATTTGCATAAAACTCTTTCACCAAGTTGATGTTGATTCTAGTGATTGGCTTAGTTAGGAGCTCCCACTTCCTCTTTTTGATCTTTTCCCAAACACCTGGGAACTCATCCTTTTCAAGGTCAAAGGGAACCTCAGCTAGTACCGTTTTAGGTCTCATCCATTCGGCTTGAATCTCATGGAACACTGATCTGTATCTCCATGCATCGAATTCCCTGTTTTCCTCCATTGGCTGCTTGTCTTTTCTTCTTTTGTGGCTAGATGAAGCTGCCATTGGTTTTTTTAGTTTTGGTAAGTGACAAGCTAAAGTTGACAAGGTGAAGCAAGAAGTGTTGTTGGAGGTGTGGTGAGGTTGTTTTCGGCAAGAGATGGTTATGCTATGATGAAGGAAAATGTGTATGAAGGAGAATTGGTGGTGTGGGACTCGTTCCCCAAGTGGTTCTTTATAGTGCCCATGAGTGAAAAATGGACGGCTAGGGTGGTTTGTGAAGGGTGGCTTGATGGTAAATATATGAATTATGGATAAGGACGATTTGCTTTTCATTTTCTTGGAAGTATTCTGGGTGCATTAGGTTGTACATGTAGCTTTCTTTTCTTGCAGAACTTCCTTTTCCCATGTGTTAGTTTCAAAGATTTGTGAATTTTCTTTTTGACCAAGCACGTACCTCCCCTTGTCTTTTTCCTCCATTTTTGTCTTTTCTTTTGTACCTGCACAAACAAACAAATTTGCTATCATTTTTCGGTCCATGTGAATTATGAATAGTATTTGCACATGTAAATCAATGCTTGTCTTTATGAGCTTATAGCCGTGACTTCTACATGTATGCACACTTATTATTTGGACACCAAACTTAGTGTTTGGTTAAGTCTCCTGATGACATGAAATCCATATTGGTTGTCCTTAATGAGTGTGCATAATTCTAATAAATCATAGTCACCTTGGCTTTTTGATTCTAAACAAAGTTACTACCCTAAGTAATTGAAACCAAAGTATTAAAACATGTGAATGGTATACTTGTCATGAATTTTGAAATCCAGAGGAACTTCTTGCTTTTCATAAACTGTGTTCAAAAAGAACACCAAACTTAATGTTTGGTTGTGCACCTTGAATGAAAGATGGAATTCAATTTGAGTAAGATTTGGGAGTGCCATCAGGCACACCAAACTTAGAGACCAATTGTAATTTACATGCACGGTTTAGTGCACTTAATCAATAGTTGTCCTGAGGATTCAAGTTCATGCATAAGAAACCATGCTTTATTAGATGTAAAGCAAAGCACTAAAGATTAAGGATACTAAAAACATGGGTTGCCTCCCATGAAGCGCTTCTTTAACGTCACTAGCTTGACGGTTGTCCCTTGTTAGGGTGGATTGTAGTGCTTGACGTCATCTCCTCTCACTATGAAAACGTCCCCACTTGATTCATTCATGACCTCTAAATGTTCCATAGAAAGAACTTTCCTGATTGTGAACACTTGAGGGAGCTGGGAAGGAATGGTTTTGAGGCCAGGTGGGATTGGCAGATAATGACTTGATATCACGTTATCTCCCGGAGAAAAACCTTCAGTGGGAATTTTCTTGTTTCTCCATCCTCTTGGCAATCTCCCTATCACTCTTCCCTTTCTCTTGAGGATTTCTTCATTGACCTTTATGTCAGGAGGATCCTTCTGATCTGTTTCCACTGATTCTTGTGGCTCTAACTCTTGCAACTCTTGTTTGCCTTCCAATGACTGTTTTAGAGTCTCAGCTGCTGGATTACTTTCCTCCAAACACGGATGGCTACTATCATCTTTAGGCCTTTCAGGTTCTGGTTCAGGCTCAGATGCAGGTTTGAAGACTTTGAAAATGAGCTGTTCATTATGTATTCTCAGAATTAGCTCTCCTTGTTCTACATCTATGAGCGCTCTAGTAGTGGCTAGAAATGGTCTGCCCAGAATGATAGGGTGTAAGTAGCTTTCCTCCATGTCCACAATGACAAAGTCTGTGGGGAAATAATAATCCCCCACTTTCACCAGCACATTTTCAACTACCCCTTCAGCTTGCTTCTGAGTTTTGTCAGCCAGTTGTATGATTACATCAGTGGATCTCACCTCATTCAGTTGTAGCCTCTTCATAAGAGTTAGAGGCATCACGTTTATGCTAGCTCCTAGATCACAGAATCCTCTGTCAATTTTTGTTTCCCCTATGATGCAAGGGATATGAAAACTTCCTGGGTCCGTTTTCTTAGAGAGTGTGTCCTTCTTGATGAGAGCACTGCATTCTTTGTTCATTGTTACCGTTTGTCCTCCCTTCAAAACTCTTTTCTTGCTTAACAATTCCTTTAAATACTTGATGTGTGTGGGCATTTGATGAAGAATCTCAAGAAAGGGAATATTGACATGCAGAGAGTTAAATGTCTCTAGAAACCTTGAATAGGTTTTCCTTTTTTCACCTCCTCCTAACCTCTCAGGAAATGGTGCTTTTGGTTGGTATACTTCCATCATGCCTTTTTGCAGTTCCTTGGCTTGCTCAGTTCCACCTTCTTGCTTAACTTCTTCCACACCTTCCTTCAAGATTTCTGGTTCCTGCTCTGAGGGCCTGATTCCTTCTTCTTCTGAGACTTCCTTCATTATGGTGATGGCTTTGCATTCTTCCCATCTTACTCTCTTTTGTTCCCCTTTAGGATTCTTTTCTGTGTCACTAGGGAACACTGCAGTTGATTTGGGTGCCTGTTGAGATAGCTCTCCTACTTGAGATTCCATCCTTTTGAGTTTTTCACCATGGTTTCTTAAGGTAGTTCTCACATCATCCCTGAAGCTCTTCAGTTCAATGATGTCTTGACTCATGGTTGCCATAATTCCTTCTATCCGGTTTAATTGATCTTGAAATTGTTGGTTCGGATTAGGTTGGGTATGTTGATTATTTTGGCCATGATATGATGATTGGGGGTAAGTGTTTTGTGTGGCTTGGTATGATCTTTGGTTGGAGTTTTGGTATGTGGAATTGTTATGTTGGTTGTGGTTGTAAGGTTTGTGGTTTTGTGGTTGGGTTTGTTGGTTTCCCCACCCAAAGTTTGGGTGGTTTCTCCAGCCTGGGTTGTAAGTGTTGGAATGTGGATCATATGATTGCCTTTGTTGGTTTCCCACATAGTTAACCTCATCCCAATCACCTCCTTCAATGCCTACTTCCTCTTGATCTTGTGTGTGTATTGCAGCCACTTGCTTTGTTTCTAATTGCCTGGTAAGCTCTGCTAGTTGCTTGGCAAACACCTTGTTTTGGGCTAGAATTGTATCAACCTGGTTCAGCTCCATGACTCCCTTAGTGTTGTGCCTTTCTGATGCATAGTAGTACTCATTCTCAGCCACTGTCTCGATCACTTCAATGGCTTCTTCCACAGTCTTTTTCCTGTTCAATGAACCTCCTGATGAATGGTCTACAGCCTTCCTTGATTCATAAGAGAGCCCATCATAGAAGATGTGCAGTTGCACCCAATCATGGAACATGTTTGGTGGGCATTTCCTTGTCAAGTCCTTGAATCTCTCCCATGCCTCGTAGAGAGTTTCACCATCTTGTTGTCTAAAAGTCTGAACCTCAGATCGAAGCCTATTGACCTTTTGTGGAGGGTAGAAACGTGCCAGAAACTTGCTTTCCACCTCATCCCATGTTGTTAGACTCCCCCTTGGGAATGATTCCAGCCACTTAGCTGCTTTGTCCCTAAGTGAAAATGGGAACAAAAGCAGTTTATAGGCATCTTCCTGGACTCCATTGGACTTCACAGTGTCACAAATTCTCAGGAATTTTGTGAGATGTTGGTTTGGGTCTTCATTAGCACTTCCTCCAAAGGAACAATGATTTTCCACAAGTGATATTAGCTGTGGCTTGAGCTCAAAATTGTTGGCCTGAATGGGTGGTTTCTGGATGCTACTACCACAATTCCCAGAGGTTGGGTTTATGTATGAACTAAGAACCCTCCTCTCAGGGATGGCATCGTTTCCATCAGCTCTCTCATGGTTGTGAACTTCTCTATCCATGTTGAGATCTAAAGCTTCCTCAAAATTGTCCTCAGATTCTCCTTCAGATTCCTCTTCTCCCACTACTCTCTTCCCTCTTGCTTCCCTTCTAAGTCTATGAAGGGTCCTCTCTGGTTCGGTATATGGAGGAGTTGATGTCTCTCCTCTCCTACCTGTCATACAAGAACACAGCTCAAACACAACAAGTGAAATACTCTTGGTTAATGGAAGAGTATGGTTAGCTCAATTGAGGAATTAATTCAAACAGTTAGTGAGTCAGTGAGTTAGTTGCATGAATTAAAGGCATAAAGAAGGAAAGCATGTAACCAAGTGCAGAAATTAAAATTCAACAAGTATCTTGGACAGAATTAACAAAGCAAGAGAAAATTGCTCAATCTAGTTAGCTTCCAATTTGAGAATTGTCAATCGAAAACCAATCCCCGGCAACGGCGCCATAAACTTGATGCGCATAAACGTGTTATGCTACGATTTAGGAAATTGCACGATCGGCAAAATTCCTTCCGGCAAGTGCACCGGTTATCGTCGTCAAGTAAAAACTCACAATAGAGTGAGGTCGAATCCCACAAGGATTGGTTGAGTGAGCAATTCGGATTAGAAGTGTGTTCTAGTTGAGCGGAATCAAGATTTGAGATGAGAATTGCGGAATGTAAAATTGGCGGGAAAAGTAAATGACAAGAAAATTAAATGGCTGAATCTTAAATTGCATGAATTAAAGAGCAGAATGTAAATTGCTGAAATTAAAAGGGAATGGGGATGATTGCAAGAATTGAATTGCAGAATGTAAAGAGAAAGTGGAAATCAGAAATGGGGAATTCATTGGGTTTAGGAGATATTGAAATCTCCGAATCAAAACATGTATATCTCTTCCTCAACCAATGCATTCATTGAATTTTGCTTGGCAATCTTATATGATTGGATCCCAATTCCTTGGCTCACCAATGCTCTCTAAAAACAAACAAATTCCCAATCCCTTGGTTTAAATGTTCATAAGAAGAGATGATGCTTGATCACTGATTATACCACACAATTTCATGAACCACAATTTGGTAGGATTACATGTCACAATATCCATCCAAACCCCAATCCAATCCACTGTGAGAAAGCTTCTCTAGCATGAATCCTCCATTCCTTTCCCAAGGCTCCGAAGGATTCCAAGTATGAGTAGTTTCTTTCCCAAGACAACTACTCAATGGAATTAGATCGAGAAGCTTTCTAACAAAATTCAAGAGAAAAGATTGAAGAAGAAGATAAACTATTATTGATTCATTGAATTACAATAGAGCTCCCTAACCCAATGAAAGGGGGTTTAGTGAATCATAGCTCTGAATTCAATTACAAAGAAAAGGAAAACTAGCTAAAAGTGAAAGTCCAAGTCTCTCTAACTTAACTTCTATCCTATTTATACACTTTCTATATTGAGCTTCAGTTGTGCTTCTTGGGCTTTGAGGCCTCTCCTTGCTTTCCTTTTGCCTTGGGTTTATGATCCATAATCTTGATGAGGTTGTTGATCCAAATCCTGTAACATTTATTGAGCCAACTTAGTGATAATCAAATAATGACACATGACTCAATAAATTGAGATTTCAAACTCATCAATCCTTCAGGCCCAATCCCATAAACCATAATATTCAATTGGGTTTCATACCAAAGTAAGTTTAAGTTAATATTTGTGCTCAAAGACTAACTTAAATCACAATATTTTTGGCCCAGAAACCTTTTCCAAGAGTGGCGTTTAAGTTGTAGTTTAAGCTTAACTGCAGCTTAAACGCCAGACACTTCCAGTGAGGCCTTTTGTAGAAGCACGTTTAAGCTTCAGTTTAAGGTTAAACTGAAGCTTAAACGTGGAAATGGAAGAAGGTAGCCCTGGAGAGTCATGTAGTCGAACACGTTTAAGCTTCAGTTTAAGGTTAAACTAAAGCTTAAACGTGGAGATAGGAAGGGCAGCCCTGGAGGTCGAACACGTTTAACCTCCAGTTTGAGGTTAAACTGGAGGTTAAACGTGGAAGAGGGTGGAGGCATACTGGAGGTCGAACACGTTTAACCTCCAGTTTGAGGTCAAACTGGAGGTTAAACGTGGAAGCTTAGAATGGTGGCCCTGGAGGTGTCGAACACGTTTAACCTCCAGTTTGAGGTCAAACTGGAGGTTAAACGTGGAAATGGAGAGAGCAACCCTGGAGTAGAAAAGCTGTCGAACACGTTTAAGCTCCAGTTTGAGTCAAACTGGAGCTTAAACGTGGAATGGCTCCCTGGTACTCTTCCTGGTTCTGGCGTTTAACCTCCAGTTTGAGGTCAAACTGGAGGTTAAACGTGGAACTCCTCCCTGGGTGGCATACTCATTCTGGCGTTTAACCTCCAGTTTGAGGTCAAACTGGAGGTTAAACGTGGAATGCTCCTTAAGTGAGGCTCTTCATTCTGGCGTTTAACCTCCAGTTTGAGGTCAAACTGGAGGTTAAACTTCAATCCCAGCATTTCTTATCCTTCATGATTTTGGCGTTTAAGCTCCAGTTTAGGCTTAAACTGGAACTTAAACTCCACATGTGATATTCAAGCTTCCTTTATTGATTTTGTTGCTTCCTTGCTTAGCCTCTTCTTCCCTGAAATCATCCAAACAATTGCATCAAAGTCTTGCAAAATTTCATGAGAAATCTTCCATTCATAGCATTTAAGTAATATAACTAAAACTCATGGAAATTGCATCAAAATCATATTGTTTGGATGGTTCATTACTTTGTTCTTCATTTAACCATTTTTGGTTACTTTAAGCTCAAGAAAATGCATAAAACAACTAAAACTAACAGAAAAATGCTAGTGAAACTAGCCTATGATGCCTTGGCATCACAAACCGTGCTCTTCTACCATTATTATTATTGAAGCCTTGATTAGGCTTCTGTTGATCCTTCCATGAGAGATTAGGATGATTCCTCCATGAAGGATTATAGGTGTTTCCATAGGATTCTCCCATATAATTCACCTCTGCCATTGAAGGATTCTCAGGATCATAGGCTTCTTCTTTAGAGGAAGCCTCCTTAGTACTTCCTGATGCATCTTGCATTCCAAACAGACTCTGAGAAATCATATTGACTTGCTGAGTCAATATTTTGTTCTGAACCAATATGGCATTCAGAGTATCAATCTCAAGAACTCCTTTCTTCTGAGTTATCCCATTGTTCACAGGATTTCTTTCAGAAGTGTACATGAACTGGTTATTTGCAACCATTTCAATGAGTTCCTGGGCTTCTTCAGGCGTCTTCTTCAGATGAAGAGATCCACCAGCAGAGTTGTCCAATGACATCTTGGACAGTTCAGACAGGCCATCATAGAATATGCATATGATGCTCCATTCTGAAAGCATGTCGGAAGGACACCTTCTGATCAATTGCTTGTATCTTTCCCAAGCTTCATAGAGGGATTCGCCTTCCTTCTGTCTAAATGTTTGGACTTCCACTCTAAGCTTACTCAATTTTTGAGGTGGAAAGAACTTTGCCAAGAAGGCACTGACCAGCTTTTACCAAGAGTTCAGGCTTTCTTTAGGTTGTGAGTCCAACCATGTCCTAGCTCTGTCTCTTACAACAAAGGGGAAAAGCATAAGTCTGTAGACCTCAGGGTCAACCCCATGGGTCTTAACAGTGTCACAGATTTGTAAGAATTCAGCTAAAAACTGATGAAGATCTTCCAATGGAAGTCCATGATACTTGCAATTTTGCTGCATTGGAGAAACTAATTAAGGCTTAAGCTCAAAGTTGTTTGCTCCAATTTTAAGGATTGAGATGCTCCTTCCACAGAAGTCAGGAGAGGATGCAATGAAGTCACCAAGCATCTTCTTTGCATTGTTGGCATTGTTGTTATTTTTGGCTGCCATGTCTTCTTCCTTTTCAAAAATTTCAGTCAGGTCCTCTCCAGAGAGTTGTGCTTTAGCTTCTCTTAGCTTCCTCTTCAAGGTCCTTTCAGGTTTAGGATCAGCTTCAACAAAAATGCCTTTGTCCTTGTTCCTGCTCATATGAAAGAGAAGAGAACAACAAAGTATGGAATTCTCTATGTTACAGTATAGAGATTCCTTGAGGTATCAAAGGGAAAACAGGAATAGAGGGATGAGGTAGGTAGATAAGAATTCGAACATATGAAGAAGGAGAGAGAGTCCGAATTGCTAATTGAGGAGGAGTGTTAGTCCTTAAATAGAAGAAGATGAGGAGGGGGAAAAATTTTCGAAAACAAATTTCTAAATAAAAAATTTTAAAATAGTTAAAAAGAATTTTGAAAAAGTGGTTGATGGTTTTTCGAAAATTAAAAGTGAGAAAGTGGTTAGGTAATTTTGAAGAAGATTTTGAAATCAGTAATAAAAAAGATATGATTGAAAATTATTTTGAAAAAGATGTGGTTGAGAAGATATGATTGAGAATATATGATTGAGAAATAATTTAAAAAGATTTAATTTTTTTGAAAAAGATATGATTTGAAAAAGATATGATTTGAAAAGGATTTAATTTTGAAAAATTATGAAGATTTGAAAAAGATTTGAATTAAAAACTAACTTACATCCCTTGTGTTGTCCTGGCATTAAACGCCTAAAATGGTATCCATTCTGGCGTTTAACGCCCATTTGGCTACCTCCTTGGGCATTAAACGCGCAGCTAGGTACCCTGACTGGCGTTTAAACGCCAGAATTCCTTCTTCACTGGGCGTTTTGAACGCCCAGCTTTTTCTCTGTGATTCCTCTGCTGTATGTTCTGAATCTTTAATTCTCTGTATTATTGACTTGAAAAGACATAATTTTGAAATTTTTTTTGAATTTTTAATGAAGAGAGAGTAATAACAAAATGAAACTAATCATGAATAAGTAAGATCAAATAAACAATGTATGCAAGAACACGTTGAATGTGAAGATGAACATCAACACATATTTTTAAGAAAAGAATGATATGCAAGACACCAAACTTAGAAATTTTTCATTCTATAAACACTAATAATTCAAAAATACATATGAAAAACAAGAAAAGACACCAAACATGAGAATTTAAAGATCAGACCTAAGAAAATCATCAAGAACAACTTGAAGATCAATTAAGAACATAATGCATTAAATTTTTGAAGAATGCAAGAAAATTAAAAATATGCAAGACACCAAACTTAAAATGTGACACTAGACTTAAACAAAAAACACAAATTATTTTTTATTTTCATGGTTTTATTAAATTTCTTTTTGTATTTTTCGAAAATTATTTTGAAAAGAAAAATAAAGAAATTCAAAATTTTTAATACGAATTCAAGGAATCATGCAATGTTAGTCTAAAGCTTCAGTCTAAAAAGATTAGACATGGCTAGCCAAGCTTCAGCAAGACATTACAGACAACAGCCAAATTGATGGGAATCAATTAGCTCCTGTGATGATAAAAGCATCATTTGAAACTCTAGAATTCATTCTTAAAAATTCTGAAGTCATAGAATAATTTTTTTTCTTGAATTTTTTTTTAAAAATAAAAAGCTTAAAACTAAAATAAAATTACCTAATCTGAGCAACAAGATGAACCGTCAGTTGTCCAAACTCGAACAATCCCCGGCAACGGCGCCAAAAACTTGGTGCACGAAATTGTGATCTCAATGGCGCTAACAACTTGGTACGCACAATTGTAATCTCAACACTTTTTCACAACTTCGCACAACTAACCAGCAAGTGCACTGGGTCGTCCAAGTAATAAACCTTACATGAGTAAGGGCCGATCCCATGGAGATTGTTGGCTTGAAGCAAGCTATGGTCATCCTTGTAAATCTCAGTCAGGCGGATTTAAATGGTTATGAGTTTTGATAGTTAAAATATAATTAAAACAGAAAATAAGATAGAAATACTTATGTAATTCATTGGTGGGATTTCAGATAAGCGTATGAAGATGCTTTGTTGCTTCTGAACCTCTGCTTTCCTACTGCCTTCTTCCAACCATGCGTTACCTCCTTCCATGGCAAGCTGTATGATCCTCTCGGATGAAAACAATTCCATATGCGCTGTCACCGCACGGCTAATCATCTGTCGGTTCCCGCTAGCGTCGGAATAGGACCATTGTCCTTTTGCACACTTTCACTTGTGCCCCACATTCACAGGTTTGAAGCTCGTCACAGTCACCCCTTCCCAGATCTTACTCGGAATACCACAGACAAGGTTTAGACTTTCCGGCTTCCAGGAATGGCTGCCAATAATTCTAGCCTATACCACGAAGGTTCTAATCTTAGATTAGAAACCCAAGAGATACGTACTCAAGCTATTGTAGATAGAACAGACGTGGTTGTAAGGCACGCGCTCATAGGTGAGAATGATGATGAGTGTCATGGATCATCACATTCATCAAGTTGAAGTGCGAGTGGATATCTTAGAGAAGAAGTAGGCGTGAATTGAAGAGAAAAACAATAGTACTTGTATTAATTCATGAAGAACAGCAGAGCTCCACACCTTAATCTATGGGGTGTAGAAACTCCACCGTTGAAAATACAAAAGTGAAAGGTCTTGGCATGGCCGAATGGCCAGCCTCCCAAATATGAACAACAATGATAATGTTCCAAAGATTGTTCAAAATATTGATGAAAATACAATAGTAAAAGGTCCTATTTATAATGAATTAGTAGCCTAGGGTTTACAGAAATAAGTAAATGATGCAGAAATCCACTTCCGGGGCCCACTTGGTGTGTGCTTGGGCTGAGCATTGAAGCTTTTTCATGCATAGGCTGTTCTTGGAGTTAAACGTCAGCTTTGGTGCCAGTTTGGGCGTTTAACTCCAATTCTGGTGCCAGTTTGGACGTTTTACGCCCAAAATTTTAGGCTGACTTTGAATGCCGGGATATATTTCTAGAAAGCCCAGGATGTCTACTTTCTAACGCAATTGAGAGCTTGCCAATTAGGCTTTTGTAGCTCCAGAAAATCCACTTCGAGTGCAGGGAGGTCAGAATCCAACAACATCTGCAATCCTTTTTTAGCCTCTGAATCAGATTTTTGCTCAGGTCCCTCAATTTCAGCCAGAAAATACTTGAAATCACAGAAAAATACACAAACTCATAGTAAAGTCCAGAAATGTGATTTTTATTCAAAAACTAATAATTATATACTAAAAACTACCTAATAACAATGCTAAAAAGCGTATAAATTATCCGCTCATCACAACGACCAAGGTTGAAGAATATAAAGCCAAGATGCCTTATCCTCAGAAACTCCACCAAGCGAAACATGATAAACAATTTGCCTGCTTTGCAGACTACCTCAGGACTCTTGAAATAAAGATTCCGTTTGCAGAGGCACTTGAGCAAATACGCTCTTATGCTAAGTTCATAAAAGAGATCTTAAGTCATAATAAGGATTGGAGAGAAACTGAAAAACTTTTCCTCACTGAAGAATGTAGTGCAGTCATTCTGAAAAGCTTACCAGAGAAGCTTAAAGATCCCGGAAGCTTTATGATACCATGCGCATTAGAGGATTCTTGTACCAAGACAATCTGTGTGACCTTGGGACAAGTATCAACCGAATACCTGCATCCACTATCAAAAAGCTTGGTTTGACTAATGAAGTTAAACTAACCCGGATATACCTCCAACTTGCTGATGGCTCCATCAAAATCCCATCAGGCATAATTGAGGACATGCTTGTCAAGGTTGGGCCATTTGCCTTTCCTAATGACTTTGTAGTGCTGGAAATGGAGAAACACAAGAGTGTAACTCTCATTCTAGGAAGAACTTTCCTAGCAAATGGACGAACCCTCATTGACATCCAAAGAGGAGAGATAACTCTGAGAGTCAATGAGGATGAGTTTAAGTTGAATGCTATCAAAGCTATGCAGCATCTAGACACACCAAAAGACTGCCTGAGCGCAGATGTTATTGACTCCTTGGTGGAAGAGATCAATATGACTGAGAGTCTCGAATCAGAGCTAGAGGACATTTTTAAAGATGTTCAGCCTGATCTGGAGGAACCAGAGAGAATAGAAAAATCTCTGAAAATTCCTCAGGAAGAGGATAAGCCTCCTAAACCCGAGCTCAAACCACTACCACCATCCCTGAAATATGCATTTCTGGGAGAAGGTGACACTTTTTTGGTGATCATAAGCTCTGCTTTAAATCCACAGGAAGAGAAAGCACTAATTCAGGTGCTAAGGACACACAAGACAGCTCTTGGGTGGTCCATAAGTGATCTTAAGGGTATTAGCCCAGCAAGATGCATGCACAAGATTCTATTGGAGGATGATGCTAAGCCAGTGGTTCAACCACAAAGGCGGTTAAATCCAGCCATGAAGGAGGTGGTGCAGAAAGAGGTCACTAAATTACTAGAGGCTGGGATTATTTATCCTATTTCTGATAGCCCCTGGGTGAGTCCTGTCCAAGTTGTCCCCAGGAAGGGAGGCATGACAGTGGTTCATAATGCAAAAAATGAACTGGTTCCTACAAGAACAGTTATAGGGTGGCGTATGTGTATTGACTATAGAAGACTCAATACAGCCACCAGAAAGGATCATTTTCCTTTACCATTTATAGACCAGAAGCTAGAGAGACTAGCAGGTCATGAATACTACTGCTTTTTGGATGGCTATTCAGGTTACAACCAAATTGCAGTAGATCCTCAGGACCAAGAGAAAACGGCATTCACATGTCCTTCTGGAGTATTTGCCTACAGAAGGATGCCATTTGGTCTGTGTAATGCACCTGTAACCTTTTAGAGGTGCATGCTCTCTATCTTCTCTGATATGGTAGAGAAATTTCTGGAAGTCTTCATGGATGACTAATCAGTATTTGGAGACTCATTTAGCTCCTGTCTTGACCATCTAGCACTTGTTCTGAAAAGATGCCAAGAGACTAACCTAGTTTTAAACTGGGAAAAATGTCACTTTATGGTGACTGAAGGAATTGTCCTTGGGCACAAAATTTCAAACAAGGGAATAGAGGTGGATCAAGTAAGGTAGAGGTAATTGAAAAATTACCACCACCTACCAATGTTAAAGCAATCAGAAGCTTTCTAGGGCATGCAGGATTCTATAGGAGGTTTATAAAGGATTTTTCAAAAATTGTAAAATCTCTGAGCAATCTGCTAGCTGCTGACACGCCATTTGTCTTTGATACGGAGTGTATGCAGGCATTTGAAACTCTGAAAGCTAAGCTGGTCACAACACCAGTTATTTCTGCACCAGACTGGACATTACCATTCAAACTAATGTGTGATGCCAGTGACCATGCCATTGGTGCAGTGTTGGGGCAGAGGCATAACAAGCTTCTGCATGTCATTTATTATGCTAGCCATGTTTTAAATGATGCACAGAAAAATTACACAACCACAGAAAAGGAGTTGCTTGCAGTGGTCTATGCCGTCGACAAGTTCAGATCTTATTTAGTAGGATCAAAAGTGATTGTGTACACTGACCATACTACTCTAAAATATCTCCTCACAAAGCAGGATTCAAAACCTAGACTCATAAGATGGGTGTTGCTTCTACAAGAGTTTGATATAGAAATAAGAGACAGAAAAGGGACAGAGAACCAAGTAGTAGATCACCTATCCCGGATAGAACCAGTAGCAGGAGCGTCCCTCCATCCTACTGAGATCTCTGAAACCTTTCCGGATGAGCAACTCTTTACCATTCAGGAAGTACCATGGTTTGCAGACATTGCAAACTATAAAGCTGTGAGATTCATACCCAAAGAGTACAGCAAGGTGCAAACAAAAAAATTGATTTCTGATGTAAAATACTACTTGTGTGATGAACCATACCTCTTTAAGAGGTGCGCAGACGGAATGATCCATAGATGTTTGCCTAGAGAAGAGGCACAGAAGATCCTATGGCATTGCCATGGATCACAATATGGAGGACATTTTGGAGGTGAGCGAACAGCCACCAAGGTTCTCCAATGTGGTTTCTACTGGCCTACTATCTATAGAGACTCCCGAAAGTTTGTACGTAACTGTGACAGTTGCCAGAGAGCTGGTAATCTGCCTCACGGTTATGCCATGCCTCAACAAGGGATCTTAGAGATTGAGTTGTTTGATGTATGAGGTATTGACTTCATGGGGCCTTTCCCACCTTCATACTCAAACACTTATATTCTGGTGGCAGTAGACTATGTATCTAAATAGGTAGAGGCAATTGCAACACCCACTAATGATACTAAGACAGTTATGAAGTTCCTCTAGAAGCATATCTTCAGCAGGTTCGGTGTCCCTAGGATACTGATCAGCGATGGAGGAACTCATTTTTGCAATAAACAGCTTGACTCTGCTCTGGTACGATATGAAATCAACCATAAAGTGGCAACTCCATATCATCCCCAGACAAATGGGCAGGCTGAAGTCTCAAATAGAGAACTAAAGTGAATCCTGGAGCGGACTGTAAATGCCCGTATAAAGGATTTGGCAAGAGGTCTCGATGATGCTCTGTGGGCATACAGAACAGCATTCAAGACTCCTATAGGGACCTCTCCATACCAGCTTATGTATGGAAAAGCCTGTCATCTGCCAATGGAACTAGAACACAAGGCTTACTGGGCAACCAGGTTCCTAAACCTTGATACTAAGATAGCTGGAGAGAGGAGATTACTCCAGTCGAATGAGCTGGAAGAATTCAGACTCAATGCTTTCGAAAATGCCAAAATTTATAAGGAGAAAGCAAAAATATGGCATGACAAAAGGCTATCATCTAGAGTCTTTGAGATAGGACAGAAGGTCCTGTTGTTTAACTCTAGGCTCAGATTGTTCCCCAGGAAATTGAAATCCCGGTGGAGGGGCCCATATGTGATTACAAGTGTGTCACCATATGGCTATGTAGAACTTCAAGATATTGATTCTGACAAAAAGTTCATTGTTAATGGACAAAGAATCAAACATTATCTTGAAGGCAATGTTGAGCAAGAATGCTCAAAGTTGAGACTAAGTTAAAAGCTCAGTAAAGTCCAGCTAAAGACAGTAAAGAAGCGCTTGCTGGGAGGCAACCCAGCCATTATCAATAATTAGATGTTTGTAACAGTTAGATAAGTCTTTTTAATTTTGTTTTCCTTGTTAATTAATATATTTTTAGTGAAAAATTCAGAAAAATGGAGGTTCAAGACATAAAACAGAGAAATCACAGAGGAAAGGAGCTCACTGGCGTCAAAACACCAGTAAAGAGGCAATCTGGGCGTTAAACACCAGAATGGCTACCATTCTGGGCGTTCAGAAAAATTCTCAGTGAAGAAGGATTTCTGGCGTTTAACGCCAGCCAGGGTACCTGGCTGGGCGTTAAACGCCCAAAATGGCCACCAGATGGGCGTTAAACACCAGAATGGATATCATTCTGGGCGTTTAACGCCAGAACCGATAGGGGAGAGGTAATTTCGTTTTCAATCCAAATTTTTTCGAATTTTCTTATTTTAATTCAAAATTTTTTGCATCTAAACATTAGAAACATTCAATTTCTAACTTCCATTAACAAAAATTCATAATATTATAAATTCTTTTTAATTCTCCTTCAAATTCTTTTCAAATCTTTTTCAAAAACTCATTCAACTTCCCAATTTCTTTTCAAATCTTTTCAATTCATTCATATTATCTTTTATTTCTTAGATACATAAACAAAAATTCAGATTTAACTTCCTCATATCTTCTTCATATCTCTTAAATTTTGAAAACAATCTTCTCTTTTGCATATCATGTTTATCTTTTATCAATCATATCTTTCAATCATATCTTTTTCTTTTTAAATTTTCGAAACCATACCCTCCCTCCCCTCTATTTATACATTCGGCCATCACCTCTCCTCCATCATTCAAATCATTCTCTCCATCTACTCATCTTCTTTCTGTGCTTTTGCTTGAGGACAAGTAAACCTCTAAGTTTGGTGTGATTTTCTGTGATCACTGACCAAGATCATGGTACCTAAAGGAACACAAACCACTCCAAGAGGCAAGAAAGAAAACAATCCAAAACCACAATGGATGCATGAGAGGTTCTGCACCAAAGAACATGCAGATCATTACTTCAAAATAGTGTGCAGAAGATCAGTGATCCCGGAAGTCAAGTTCGATACGAAAGAAGACGAATATCTGGAGATCCAAGAGCAGATTCGAAACAGAGGATGGGAAATCCTAGCTAATCCTGAGATGAATGTGGAAAGAAACATGGTCCAGGAATTCTATGCAAATCTGTGGCTGACAGATAAGCAAAGAATGGAGGGAACTGCCTTCCACACTTTTCGAACCATGGTCAGAGGGAGGATTATCTACTTCCATCTTGACAAAGTGAGAGAAGTACTCAAACTTTCTCAACTGTAGGATGATCCAGAATCCTTTAACAGGAGAATGGCTAAAGATAAAAAGTTGGATCAAGTTCTAGAGGACATATGTCTCCCTGGAACCAAGTGGATAACCAATTCAAAAGGTATCCCAAACCAACTGAAGAGAGGAGACCTCAAGCCAGTTGCTAGGGGCTGGCTGGATTTCATTGGGCGATCCATACTTCCCACCAATAACTGCTCTGAAGTCACTGTCAAAAGAGCAGTGATGATCTACTGTATTATGCTGGGAAAAGAAGTGGAGGTCCATCAATTAATTCCTTGTGAAATTTACACAATTGCAAACAAGGAATCCACTGAAGCCAATTGGCCTACCCAAGCTTGATCAGTCTATTATATAAAGATGCGGGAGTACAAATAGGTGTTGATGAGTATATCCCAGTCGAACACTCAATCACCAAAAGGGTGATGGATGGACCTCAAGTTCAAGACAACCTCATCAAAAGGAGGGCGTATGAGCTCCTCCCAGAAATTCCTCAATTTGACTATTGGGCCCGCTTAGAAGCATCTGTCAACAAGCTGCAAAAATATATGGATCAACTCAAAGGGAAGCAGCAGAATCAAAACAGCATGCTTTGCAAACTGCTCATAGAACAAGAGAAACAAAGGGCGTGAGATACAGGAGCTAAAGCGCCAGAAGCTGTCCCTTGAAGAGCCAGGCGTCCTACAAATTGAAGGAGCACTTGCCTCTCCAAATGCAGGTTGTTGAGTCCTAACTCTATGGTAACTTTTGTTATTAGAGATCTATTTTAAGAGTCACATGAGCATTAGTATTAGAGTCATTTATTTTTATGTCTTTAATTTCCTTTCTTTTATTATTATCTGTCTTCTTTTATGTTTATTTTATGTCTTATTTTTATTTCATGATCATTAGGGTCTAGTGTCTATGCCTTAAAGCTATGAATGTCCTATGAATTCATCACCTTTCTTAAATGAAAAATGTTTTTAATTGCAAAAGAACAAGAAGTACATGGTTTCGAATTCTATCTTGAAATTAGTTCAATTATTTTGATGTGGTGACAATACCTTTTGTTTTCTGAATGAATGCTTGAACAATACTTATTTTTCTGAATTTGTTGTTTATGAATGTTAAAATTGTTGGCTCTTAAAAGAATAATGAAAAAGGAGAAATGTTATTGGTAATCTGAAAAATCATAAAATTGATTCTTGAAGCAAGAAAAAGAAGTGAATAGACAAAGCTTGCGAAAAAAAAGTGGCGAAAAAAATAAGAAAAAAAGAAGAAAGAAAAATAAAAAGCAAGCAGAAAAATTCAACAGCCCTTTAAACCAAAAGGCAAGGGTAAAAAGGATCCAAGACTTTGAGTATTAATGGATAGGAGGGCCCACAGGACTAAAATCCTGGCCTAAGCGGCTAAATCAAGCTGTCCCTAACCATGTGCTTGTGGCGTGAAGGTGTCAAGTGAAAAGCTTGAGACTGAGCGGTTAAAGTCGTGGTCCAAAGCAAAAAGAGTGTGCTTAAGAGCTCTGGGAACCTCTAACTAGGGACTCTAGCAAAGCTGAGTCACAATCTGAAAAGGTTCACCCAGTCATATGTCTATGGCATTTATGTATCCGATAGTAATACTGGAAAACAAAATGCTTAGGGTCATGGCCAAGACTCATAAAGTAGCTGTGTTTAAGAATCAACATACTGAACTAAGAGAATCAATAACACTATCTGAATTCTAAGTTCCTATAGATGCCAATCATTCTGAACTTCAAAGGATAAAGTGAGATGCCAAAACTGTTCAGAAGCAAAATGGCTACAAGTCCCGCTCATCTAATTGAAGCTAATCTTCATTGATAAGTTTGGAATTTATTGTATATTCTCTTCTTTTTATCCTATTTTTTTTTTAGTTGCTTGGGGACAAGCAACAATTTAAGTTTGGTGTTGTGACGAGCGGATAATTTATACCCTTTTTGGCATTATTTTTATATAGTTTTTAGTATGTTTTAGTTACTTTTTATTATATTTTTATTAGTTTTTATTCAAAAATCACATTTCTTGACTTTACTATGAGTTTGTGTGTTTTTCTGTAATTTCAGGTATTTTCTGACTGAAATTGAGGGATCTGAGCAAAAATCTGATTCAGAGGCTGAAAAAGGACTGCAGATGCTGTTGGATTCTGACCCTCATGCACTCTAAATGGATTCTCTCGAGCTACAGAAGTCCAATTGGCACACTCTCAATTGTGTTGGAAAGTAGACATCCTGGGCTTTCCAGAAATATTTAATACTTCATACTTTGCCCGAGATTTGATGGCCTAAACTAGTGTCCAAAGTCAGCCTAAAACTTTCTGCCGTAAAACGCCAGAACTGGCACATTTTTCGGCGTTAAACACCTATTCTGGCACCCAGGGTGGCGTTTAATGCCAACCTTGGGCATATGAACGTGAAATCAGCCCAGGCACGCACCAACTAGGTCCCGGAAGTGGAATTCTGCACTATCTGCACTTAGTTACTCATTTTCTGTAAACCTAAGTTACTAGTCTAGTATAAAATCTACTTTTAGAGATTCATTTTGTAACTTATGACATTTTTACATTTCATATTGTACCTTTGACGGCATGAGTCTCTAAACCCCATAGGTGGGGGTGAGGAGCTCTGCTGTGTTTCAATGGATTAATGCAATTACTACTGTTTTCTATTCAATCATGCTTGATTCTATTCTAAGATACTCACTTGTACTTCAATATGGAGAATATGATGATCCGTGACACTCATCATTATCCTCAACCCTATCAACGCATGCCTGACAACCACTCCGTTCTATCTGAGCTCAACGTAGTCATTGGGCGATAGCTTGAGTGCGTATCTCTTAGGTTTCTAATCCACGGACCGAGTCCGGAGGTTAGAACCTTCGTGGTATAGGCTAGAATCATTGGCAGCATTCCTGGAATCTGGAAAGTCTAAACCGTGTCTATAGTATTCCGAGTAGGATCTGGAAGGGGATGACTGTGACGAGCTTCAAACTCGCGAATGTTGGGCGCAGTGACAGTGTGCAAAAGGATAATGGTCCTATTTCGATGCTAGTGAGAATCGACAGATGATTAGCCGTGCAATGACAGCGCTTGTTATTTTTCATCCGAGAGGATCATACAGCCTGCTATGGAAGGAGGCCATGCGTGTTTGGAGAAGAAGATAGTAGAAAAGCAGAGATTCAGATGACAGAGCATCTCCGGAACCTCAGCATGTTTCTCATTACTGAATCACAAGTACTGTTTATTTTATGTTATTTATTTTTCATAAATATAACCGCTCTTATCATTAATCTCCTGACTAAGATTTACAAAATAACCATAGCTTGGTTCAAGCCAACAATCTCCGTGGGATCGACCCTTACTCACGTAAGGTATTACTTGGACGACCCAGTGCACTTGCTGGTTAGTTGTTCGGAGTTGTGAAAAGTGTAATAACAATTTTGTGCACCAGTGTGCGTCTGTACACTCGGCTGAAAATTGACCTGTGCGTGCGCACAGGTGCTTGTGCGCATGCACACATAGAAATTCTTGCTTGTGCGTGCGCACGCAGGGCTGTGCGCACGCACACTTCGCTGTGTGTGCTTTTCCTTGTTTTCTTCATGTTTTCTCCCTTGTATATGCTTTCTTCCACTTTTGCCCATCCATTCTTGCCTCCAAGGCCTGAAATCACACACAAACTATATCACGACATCGAATAACATAAAAGTGGAACTAAATTGCTCTATTAAAGCACAAAATTGCATGTTTTCACAATTAAGTCCAAATTAGGGATCAAACACAAAAGTATGCTATTTTGGTGCTTAAGTGTGAGTTTATGTGCTAGAATCCATCCAAATTGAGTCAGAATATACCATCAAATATGGACTCATCAGTGCGATGGGATCGCACGGAGGGTAAAGTGGCGAAGGGTGTGGGACAGTGGTGACTAGATTAGTTAGTAATCCTCTAAGTTAGATTACCCTGTTATTATGTTATGGTTATAAGTTATGTTTAATATTTTAGTATGCCTTAAGATTGAATTCTTGTGATGGATATGAAGTCTAGGATTGCTTTTGGCGTCCTGGGGTCTTATATCCTACATCACTGGGCACTGTTACCATACTGAGAACCTCCGGTTCTCATACCATATTTTTGTTGTGTTTTTTTTTTTCAGATGTAGGTCACAACCCACCTCGATGAGTTGCTTGGATGGTGACAGAAGTGGAGGATCCGGATACCTTTTGAGTCTTTGATTTATTTTGCTATACATCTCTCACTTTTGTATTTTATTTTGCCTAGAGGCTTATATTTGAGAGAACAAAACTTGTATAAGCTGTTCTTATTGTCTGTTTTCTCTAAAGTTTGTATATATGGCTAGCCGGCTTAAACTCTGCGAGTCATGGCTAGATTCTTATGATATTATACTATGATATTTTGATATACTGTATTTATTTCTTGTGCTTTAAGTTAGTAGCTTGATGATTCCATATTTGTTGGTATATTTTGACTCAAATTGGATGGATTCTAGCACATGAACTCACACTTAAGCACCAAAATAGCATAGTTTTGTGTTTTCTCTCTAGGTTGTGCCTAAATGTGAAAACATGCTCTTTTGTACTTATTTTTGACTAATTTTATTCCATTTACCTTCCATTCGATACCTTGATATTATTTGTGAGTGATTTCAGATGAATAAGGTAGGAATGACTTGGTGGGAATGGAAGAGGAGCATGCAATAGGGAGAAAGCATGAAGAAAACAAAGGAGGAGAGCTCAACCATGCGTGCGTCCGCACAAGGATGCGTGCATACGCACAAGAAGAAAATCAGCATGCGTGCGTGCGCACAACCACCTGTGCGTACGCACAAGAACCCAAGCAAAGCGAATCCATAGCACCGCGAAGTGTGCGTGCGCACAACCCTCTGTGTGTACGCACAAGAGGAAATTTGGCGAAGTGTGCGGACGCACACATCTGTGCGTCTGCACAGGTCCCAGCGCATGCCTCCATTAAAATGCACGTGACTCACGATTTTGGGACTTTCTTGGCCCATTTCTGAAGTGCTAGAGGCTGGTTTGAGTAGCTATATGAAGGGGAACGCAAAACATATGAAGGGAGCCATCTTAGAATAGAAAAAAAACACATAGTAGGAGTAGGAGTAGTGTAGATTAGGAAATTCTCTCTTAGGGTTTTAATTAGGGTTTGTAGAATTTTATACTTCAAGTTTGATTTTGGATTCTAGCAATTGCATTGTAAGTATTTCTTTAATTTCTCTTTCAATTACATTACTTGTTCTACACTTTCATATATTTTACTCTCTCTTGTCAATATTCACATAGTTTTGCAATTTTAAATTCCTAGTTGCTTAATTTGATGTTTGATGGCTTGCATATGTTTGTTTGAGTTGCTTTTATTGATTTTAATCATTTATGGTTCATAGCTTTTACCATTTTCCCAAATTTTGCCATGTTTTATGTTTATGCACTCTATGTGTTTGATGAAATGCCAATTTTAATTATGAGGTAGATTTTCACCCCTTGGCTTGGGAAAGAGTTTATGGATTACTAGAGCCATAATGTCCAACATTTAGTGGTAATTCTTGAGGAGTTAGTTGATTCTTGTTTCCATTAAAGCTAGCCTTTTACCAACTAGTTTGGTAAGTTAGTTAGAACTTATGGATTAAGGTCAATTATGCTTGCTTGACTTACTTCTCGATGTTTGGGGTTAACTAGGCGAGATTAACTCATGATAATTACCATAGTTGTGGTTATGGCAAGGAAGGGGTCCCATAACTCATCCCAAGTCGAGGTTTCATTTATGTATTGAACTACTTTTTCATTACTTCATAGCTTTACTTGTCCATATTGCATACATAGTTCTTTTATTCCTTTATTGCTTTATTAATTGCAATTTTGTCTTGTTCTTTTATTTCTTTATTGCTTTCTTATCATTGAAAACCCTTTTGACCTTCACAACCAATTTTGTGCACTTGTTGTCACTAGTTCCTAGGGAGAATGACCTGGAATTTAAAACTCCCGGTTATTTTGTGTTGATTGTGAAATCTTTAGGATTATAATTTGATTGATGATTAATGGTTGGGTTTGGACTATACTTGCAATGTCAATCCTATTTTTAGTGTGAAAATCCAAACCCATGCTTTTGGTCATCGTCAAATTTTGGCGCCGTTACCGGGGAACTAGCGTCATGGGTGCTATATTTTAGTTGTTGTAAATATGTCCATAGTATGAATAGATACTTTTTGGTTGCTTGTTTGCTTTTGTTGGTAATTAAGATTCTGTTTAGTTTGTTAATTGATGTCTTTAGTTGTTATTTTCAATTTTCTCTATGAGTTATCACCCTCTTGGTTTGGAGTTTGGTTGTGCTTATTTTGTAGGGCTTGATATCCTCAATTTTGGATTGCATCATGAGATTGGAGCATCAATTTTGGGAGGAGTGATAAACCACTATTTTATGGTTTATATTATGTTTAATTGAGTGGTTTCATCAAGTCTCTACCCACTTATTCATATGATTTGCATGATTTTACAATCCCTTCCTAGTTTTGTTCTATGGTTGAAATCTTGCTTCCTAGAAATCTTTAATTTGTATATTTTAATTCTCCTTTATACCATTCGATGCCGTGATCCGTGTGTTAAGTGTTTCAGGCTTTATAGGACAGGAATGACTTAGAGAATGGAGAGGAAGCTTGCAAAAATGGAAGGAACACAAGAAACTAAGGAGATAACCAGCGAGCGTCGACGCGCACGCATGGCTCATGCGAGCGCGCGATACGGAGAAATTTGCAGCGACGCGTGCGCGTGCCTGATGTGTACGCGTGGATTTGAGTTCTGCTAGATGACACGTATGCGTGCTTGATGCGTATGCGTGACTCGCCAAAACGACCAGTGACGCGTACGCGTGACATGCGCGATCTGCAGAAATAACAGAAAACGTTGGGGGCGATTTCGGGCCAGGTTCTGACCCAGTTTTTGGCCCAGAAACACAGACTAGAGCCAGGGAACATGCAGAGACTCGAGATAGATTTTCATTAGCATAGTTTTAGTTTTAGATCGGAATCTAGAGAGAAAAACTACTCTTCCTCTACATTTTTCTTTACTTTCATAATTTCATAGTTTATTGCTTTTGCTTTGGATATTAAAGAATCATCACCTCCGTTGAAGATACTATTCTAGTTTGTTTCCTTACCCTTTTATTTATTCCATATTCTTAATTCTTGTTTAGAGTTACAATTGGATTATTTTCATGGATTTTTAATGCAAAGGATTACTTTTATTTTTAATGAAATTGCAGTTATTGTCTATCATGTCTTTCTTTTATTCCCTTTTTAATTCTATGCAAGTAATTCTCATGTCAATGGAGTAGATTCCTAACTTGACATGGGGGTTGATTAAGAGGAGACACTTGAGTTGGAATGCTCAAGTGAATAGTTAAATTGGAAGTTGTTGGCTAATTATGTATTTACTAACGCTAGACCTTCCCAAGGGAGAGGACTTGGATTTGCGAATAAGAGTTAGCTCAATCACTTGACTTTCCTTTATTTAGTAAGGGTTAACTAAGTAAAAATAACAACCTCTTTATACTACACTTGAGAGAATTCCAACAAGGATAGAACTTCCAGTTAATCATTCCCCTAGTCAATGCCTTTTATTTTGAATACTATAAATCTCTTTTAATTTTCACTACTTTAATTTACAATTATTTATTTGCCCATTTTCCAAACTCAAAATTACCCAGAAAACTCCTGATTAATAAGATAGCACCCTTTTAGCAACTCGTTGGGAGACGACCTGGGACTCATACTCCCAGTATTTTTATTCTAAACTTTTGTGACCTTTCTAAATTGATAGAGCGGATTTCAGCTGGTTAAGAGCTATACTCGCAACGCTGTTCTTATATTATAATTTCTTAATTGGCTGACTTCCGCCCTCTCGTCAAAATTTTTGGCGCCGTTGCCGGGGATTTGCAATTGTGTGCTAAATTATTAATCAGTGTACATATTTTTTATTTTTGCATATTTTATTTTATTTTATTACCATGAGTTGTATGTTTCTTTCATTGAATGACGTGTTCACTGCCTGATCCGAGCTTAGCCGCATTTGATCCTGAAATTGAAAGAACTCTTTCACGTATTAGGCGGGCTCAGCGTAGGCTAGCCTCTGAGGGTGGTGAAGTGATTATTATCAATTCACCAGTCTCATCTGAGGGCGAATCTGAAGCGCCATCTGAGGAAGAAACAAGCTCCGTTTCTACTAATCCAGTTGATTTAGGCGCAGGTAATATGGCATCACCCAGGAGGATCATTCTCCAGGAGGTAGGAGCCCCAGATTTTACACTGCAGCCGTATCAAGTGCATCATCCAACTCTGGCTGCAGATTTTGAACTGAAAACTGCACTAATCAACTTGATGCTCGAGTTTCATGGCTTACCTGCTCAGGAGCCCATCAAGCACCTCAGGGATTTCTAGACAGCCTGTTCTACTGTTAGGCGTCATGGTGCAAATGAAACTTCTATTTTGCTGACCGCCTTCCCATTTTCTCTTGAGCGAAAGGCGAAGGAGTGGTACTACACTTAACCTGAAGCGACCGTCACTAACTGGGATACGCTCAGGAGAGAATTCTTGGAAAAATACTTTCTAGCTGAAGTTACAGATAGATTGAGAAAAGAGATCTCCTGCATCGTACAAGGTGAATCAGAAACTCTTTATGAGTACTGGGAGCGCTTCAAGAATCTTTTGGACGCATGCCCCCATCATATGATTGACAAGTTGGTATTGATCAGCTACTTCACTCAAAGCATGAAGCCTCGGGATAAAACTACACTGGATGGTGCTAGTAATGGTTCTCTGAAAAAGTACAAGACTGCAGATGAAGCATGGCAACTGATCAGCGATTTAGCTAAGTCCATTCAGAATCACAGGCACAGGAACAACCACTCAAAGACTGTTGTAGAGGTTTCCTCTAGCAGTGAGACTACTGTCGTTACACAAGCTATATGTGAAATGATCAACCTACTGAAGCAGATGCAGTTGAATCAACAACAACAACAACAACAGTCTCCCCCACCACAACAGAGCCAACAGCTGGTCCCCCAAAGAGTATGCAGAATTTATGCTGATTATAGTCATTACACTGATGAGTGTCCGCAGCTCCAACAAGAGGACAACACTATGGCAGCTACTCATAACTTCTATGACTGCCCGAATCAAGGATACAATCAACAAGGCGGCAACTACAACCAAGGTGGAAACTATAACCAAGGGTGGCAAGACAACTCCAACCAGGGCTGGAGAGATAATTCCAACCATGGCTAGAGGGACAACTATAACAGAGGAGGCAGAGACAACAATGGAAATTAGAGGTGGAATAACAACAACAGACAGCAGAGCCTTACAGAGCACCTCACCTAAGGCAGTCGCAAGGACCCCAGCACAACCAACAACAGGCCCCTCAGATTACTTATCCTCCTTCCTCATCAAATGACGAGATGCTTCGTTCTCTTCCACAAGGACAACAAGACATGCAGACTACACTGAACTCTACTCTAAATGGTCTGAATGCCACTTTACAAGCTCTTGTCTCCCAGATAGATTCATTACCTGCTTCCACCAACCAACCTTCAAGCTCCAGTAAAATTCCTTCTCAACCCTTACCTAACCCCAAGGGTGGCATCAATACCATCACTTTGAGGTCTGGAACCACACTGTAAGAGAGGAACCAGGAGGAGCTAAGCTCACAAGAACACGCCCAAGATGAAGACTTAGTTGAAGTGGAAGATGCTGAAGAGGAAGAGGAAGTACAGGACAAGGCTGAAGAAGAAGTAGCTCAGCCAAGGAATGGAGCACCAAAGGACACAGAAGCTGCAAGTGGCGCCATTCCTATCTCATTTCCACACCTTGCAAGGAAGCCCAGGAAGCAAATGGAACTTGATCCCAAAATGGTAGAAATTTTCCACACCCTAAATATGCAAAGTTTTTAAAAGATTTATGCATACATAAAGACAAAATTAATGAACTAAAAACTATTCCTTTAGGTAGTTCTATATCTGCTTTAATGGGAGGTATACCTGAAAAATGTAGTGACCCAGGTCCATGCATGGTTAACTGTACCATTGGAGGTGTAATATTTTCTGACTGCATGTGTGATTTAGGAGCGTGTGTTTGTATAATGCCATTGTCTATATATGATGCTTTAAGGCTCCTTCCCTTAAAAAGGTCGGCAGCTTATTTTGTGTTAGCAGATAAAAGCATTATTACAGTGGTTGGAATTGCTGAAGATGTATTAGTGAGCATTAAGGGGCTCACATTTCCCATTGACTTCTATATCTTGGAAATGCCCCCTAATGACTCAGGAAGACCATCATCAATCCTGCTTGGAAGACCATTCCTGAAGACTTTGAAGTTCAAGCTGGATGCATTCTCAGGAACTTACTCCTTTGAGATAGATGGCAGAGCAGTGAGTTTCAGTTTAAATGAAGCTATGAAGCACCCTCCGGAAGATCATTATATATTCCAGTGCAACATCATTAATGAAACTGTAGCTGAAGTTTACCAAGAAGAAGTAGAAGAGGAGCACATGGAGCAAGGTCCAAGTGTGGGGATACCCCTAAACACAATGAGGACACTTTGCCATTATCACTAGCTCCAGATGATCCAGAGCCCAGCCATGAGCAGATAGTGAAATTAAAGCCCCTTCCACTCCACCTCAAGTATGCTTACCTTGAGGATAAGCAGAAGCTCCCAGTTATTATTGCAAGGGAACTCACTTCCCAACAGGAGGAGCAGCTGCTCAGTGTGATGAGAAAACACAAGAAAGCAATTGGGTGGAGCTTGGCGGATATAGTAGGCATTAGCCCTTGAGTTTGTGAACACAAAATATTCTTAGAAGAGGGATCAAAGCCTGTCTATCAACCCCAAAGAAGATTAATTCCCACCATCTTAAAAGTTGTCAAGAAAGAAGTGACCAGGCTACTTGAGGCAGATATTATCTACCCCATCTCAGATAGTGAATGGGTCAGTCCAGCACAAGTGGAAGGATCACAAAGAGCTAAAGGTCTTCCTCTTGGAGGACCCACCAACAGAAGTAGAATGAGCCTAAAGACCGTCCAACTTAAGGACGTAAAAGTAAAGTGCTAGGTAGAAGACAACCCACCATGGTATGATCGTTCCGTTTCAGTCTTAGTTTTGCTTTATCTTATTCTACTTTATTTTTCTTAGTGACTCTTCTCATAATTTCTGCATATTCGTCCGCATTCTGTATTTTGCATTCTGCATAAAAAAAAGCACGCGATGTACGAGCGTCACTGACGCGTATGCGTCATACGTGAATTCGAAACAAAGAAGAAAAGAAATAGAGTTGCACAGGAGCATGGCTGGAGGAGTGCTTTAGACAAAAATACGTCCACGCGAACGCGTCCCTGACCTGTGATAAACCCCGTTTTTAGGGTTTATCATGCATAGAATCTAAGGGTTTTATCAATGATCTTCCACACTTATCCATATAAAACTGCATGATTTTGTGTCTCTTTCCCATTTCATCTCATAGATGAAAATATGCTTCTTTTGCATCAAAAATTGATATATTGTAATCCTCCTCTATTACCATTAGATGCCTTGATCCATTTGTTAAGTGGTTTCAGAAGTTATAGAGTAAAAATGGCTAAGAGGAGTGAAGGAAGCATGAATGAATGGAGAAGCATGGAATAAATTAAAGATTTGGATTTCGGACATGCACGCGCACGCGCACCTTGCGCGTACGCATGGATGCGTGCATCCAGAGCCAGCGCAGTGGAGCTGAGCGAGGAGCCGGTGGGCTTATATGGCTGGGCCATATCCCTTATGACGCTCGCGCACACCTTACGCCTGCGCGCAGATCATAAAAGACCCCAGGGACGCGTACGCGTGCAGTGCGCGTATACGTCGATGTGCACACATGATTTTTTACATGAAACACGTGCCCAGCAATTTCAAGGGGTTCCCAGGCCCTATTTTGGAGCAGATTTTGGAGGGAAAAGCTTAAAAAGATCAAGGATTAGGAGTGTTGGGAATTAGTCATAATTTTAGATATTTTAGGGAGTTAGTTACATTTTGTTTTTAGAGAGAGAAACTCCAACTTCTCTCTAGGTTTTTATTTCCTTCATTGCAAGTTTTCTTTGAATTCTTGGTGAGATCTATTGCTAATTGACTTTTTGTTTTGATACAAGTGTAGATCTACTCTTTTTCTACTCTTAAATGATGTTCTGTTGGTTCAATTTCTTAGATCTAGATTTGGTTCACTTTGTTACTTTGGATATGGATTAATGAATTGTGCAATTTCATTCAATTCCTTAATTGTTGATAATTGTTTGGAGTAGATAGCTTTAATTCAATTCTCTTCTCTCAATTACATCATGTTTTCTATAATTGCCTACCAATTGTTTGTGATAATGACAACCTTAGCTATGGAGTAGGTTTCTCTCACTTGGCTTAGGGGTTGAGTTATTGGAGACACTTGAATAGTAGATATCAATTGTAGATTATGAATTGAGAATTGCTAATTGACTTGGAGTGCACTAAAGCTAGACTTCCCTAGGGTGAGACTAGGACTTGTGACTCAAGTTAGTTACTCTCACTTGACTTTCCTCCATTGTTAGGGGGTTAACTAAGTGAAGCAATAATCAATTCTTATCACAATTGAAGGAAACTATAATGATGGAACTTCCAATACTTACCCTTAGCCAAGGCTTTTATCTCAATTAATTATTGATTGCTTTGCTAGCTTGAATTCTTACACCAACTCTCAAAATTATAAAAGCTCTCCTAATCAATGATGCACATCCTAAGGCAATTCTTAGGGAGAACGACCCGGGATCAATACTCTCGGTCATAGATTTTAGAATTGTTTGATGCGGTATTCGCGTGTTGGTTAAACTATACTCACGATCGGATTCATTACTAGTTTCTAACCGGCATAAGAATATTTTCGTTCATCAAAATGGCGCCATTGCCGGGGATTTTCTTATGTGTGCCATTCTATTGGTTAGTGTGAATATGTTAATATGTGAATATTTGTATTTCTCTCTTGGTTGATTGTTTGCTTGATTGCTAGTTAGGATTAGTCTTTGCTTAGATACCAATTAATGTCATGAGCTTCTTATCTCCTTCATTGTATGACGCGTTCACTACCAAACCCAAGCTTAGCACCCTTTGATTCGGAAATTGAAAGAACTTTGCTTCATATTAGGCAAGCTCAGAGGCGGTTAGTCTTTGAGGAAGGTGAAAAGGTTTTTACCAATTCACCAACCATATCATCGTCATCGAACGAAGGCACCAATTACTCTTCCGTTGATACTACTAATAGTTCTTCTTTTGATATAGGTTTTGACAACATGGCCGCTCCAAGGAGAGTTACTCTCAAGGAAGCGAGTGCACCGGATTTTGTTTTCCAACCTCTACATGTGTTTCATCCCAACTTGAATGCAAACTTTGAACTCAAGACCGCTCTCATCAATCTCTTACCAAAGTTTCATGGACTTCCCGCACAAGATCCAATTAGACACCTCAAGGACTTTCATGGTGTATGCTCGACTACTAAGCGGGAAGGATCCGATGAAGTGGCTATATGGTTGTTTGCCTTCCCCTTCTCTCTTGAGGGAAGAGCCAAGGAGTGGTTCTATACCTTACCCAGTGATGTTGTGTCCGATTGGGACTTGCTTAGAAGAGAATTCCTTGATAAATTCATGCCCGTGGAAATGACGGACATGCTAAGGAAGGAGATCTCATGTATTGTACAAGGCAAGATGGAAACTTTGTATGAATATTGGGAACGGTTTCGCAAACTTCTTGATTCATGTCCCAACCACATGATTGACACTCAAGTCTTGCTTAGCTATGTGTGCCAAGGCATGAGGGAACAAGATAAGAATTTGTTGGATACTTCAAGCAATGGTTCTTTGTCAAAGTATAGGACGGCGGAGGAGGCATGGCAACTTATTACCGACTTGGCCGAGTCAACTCAACACGCTAGACGGAGAGTCAACCGTCCAAAGGCCGTGAATAAAATTTCCTCTAGTGGTGAGACCGCTACCCTTACTAAGACCTTGTGTGAGATGACAAGCCTTCTAAAGCAACTCCAAGTGAATCAACAACAACCTCCATCCCAACAACAACCTTCTCCTCAAAACCAACAATGTCAACAATTGGTCCCCCAAAGAGTGTGTGGCATTTGCTCATGCTACTCCTACTACACGGACGAATGTCCAAGTCTCCAAGAACATAACACTCTAGTGGCTACCCATAACTTTTATGATCGCTCCTACTATGAACGTGCTAATCAAGGATACCACAACCAAGGGAGTAATTATAACCTAGGGTACCCCCAACAAGGAGGCAACTATAACCAAGGGAGTAACAACTCTAATCAAGGATGGAGGGATAGCTCCAACCAAAGTTGGCAGGACAATTATCAACAAGGAGGAAGGGACAATGGAGGCAACCAAAGGTGGAACAACAGCACTCCACAAAACCGTTATTCACAAAACCCTCCAAACCAACAACCAAATCAAGGAAGGAACTATCAAACCTACATACCACCTCATAGACAACCACTTCCACCCAACCAACCCCAAGCACCACAAATTACCTATCCTTCCACATTTCCAAATCAAGATGACACACTCCGGTCCATACTCCAAGGACAAAAAGAACTCCAAAACACACTCAACTCAAATCTTAATGGTCTCACTTCTACTCTCCAAGCTCTCATTGCTCGCATGGAGCCATCTTCTACTCCCACTCCTCAAGCCTCAACCTCTAGTGCCATACCCTCTCAACCTCTACCTAACCCCAAGGGTGGCATCAACGCCGTAACCTTGAGGTCCGAAATGTAATTGAAGGAAAGGGATTCAAAGGCACCTAGTCCAATGAAAGTCGCTCAAGAGGAAGATGGAGTTGAGATAGAAGAAATTGAAGAAGAGGAGGAGTCACATGTAATAGTTGAAGATGAAGACCTTCTACCAAGGAGTGAAGTCCCTAAAAAGGAGCAAATCTTAGAGGAAGTGGCTCAACTAATTCCATTTCCTACATTGGCAAGAAAGGCTAAGAAGCGTGTGGAACTTGACCCGACGATGGTAAAGATGTTCAAGAAAGTGGAGGTAACTATCCCCCTCTTTGATGCTATACATCAAGTGCCTAAATACACAAAATTTCTTTAAGACTTGTGTATGAAAAAAGATAGAATTCATGAGTTGGAAACCATTCCATTGGGTAGTTCCATTGCGGCTTTAATGGGATCCTTTCCGGAAAAGTGTGTTGATCCGGGTCCTTGTTTAGTTTCTTGTGTCATTGATGGAGTCCAATTCATTGATTGTATGTGCAACCTTGGTGCATGCATTAGCATTATGCCTCTTTCCGTTTATCATCTATTGAAGCTCCCACCGTTGAAGCGGTCGGCGGCTAGGTTTGTCTTGGCGGACAAGAGCATAATAACCGTGTCGGGTATTGTGGAAGATGTGTTGGTCGACATAAAGGGTTTGATATTTCCAATTGATTTTCATATCATTGAGATGCCACCAAGTGAATCCGAGAGAGCGTCATCTATCCTACTTGGGAGGCCATTTTTGAGGACCTCTATATTCAAGTTGGATGCCCATTCGGGAACCTACTCATTCGAGATAGATGGGAGAGTTGTAAGTTTAGCCTAGAAGAAGCAATGAGGCACCCACCAGAGAACCATTCCATATTCCGATGTGATCTAATTGACAACATTGTGGCCGAAGTGCATTATGCAAAGCTAGAAGAGAAACATATGATTGAAGAAAATAGTGACAATCCACGTGAAGAAGTTCAAGTGACAAGCCAAGAGCAAAGGCTAGAATTGAAGCCACTATCGCCCCACCTAAAGTACTCATACCTTGATGAAGCCCACACGTTTCCGGTGATCATAGCAAGGGAACTAAATCCTTAACAAGAAGAGAAGTTGCTATGTATTTTGAAGAAGTATAAAAGGGCAATAAGGTGGAGTTTGGCGGATCTAGTGGGGATAAGTCCCCAAGTGTGTGAGCACCAGATCTTTTTGGAAGAAGAAGCTAGACCTATGAGACAACCTCAAAGGCGATTAAATCCTACTATTTTGGAGGTTGTCAAGAAAGAGGTAACACGGTTACTGGAGGAGGACATCATCTACCCTATTTCGGATAGTGAATGGGTAAGTCCCGTTCAAGTTGTGCCTAAGAAGTCTGGGGTAACCACAATCAAGAATGAAAGCAGGGAGCTCATAACAACACGGGTGCAAAACTCTTGGCGAGTATACATAGACTACCGAAGGTTGAACTCGGCCACTAGAAAAGATCATTTTCCACTTCCGTTTATCGATCAAATGCTCAATCGATTATCCGGTAAATCCCATTATAGCTTTCTAGATGGCTATTCGGGATACTTCCAAATACAAATTGCTCTAGAGGACCAAGAAAAAAAAATATTTACTTGCCCTTTTGGAACTTATGCCTACAAGCGTATGCCATTCGGCTTATGCAATGCACCGGCAACTTTCCAAAGGTGTATGATGAGCATCTTTGCGGATTTTCTAGAGCAATGCATGGAGGTATTCATGGATGATTTCACGGTATATGGTGATTCTTTTGATCATTGCTTGGATAATCTAAAAAAAATTTTGGAAAGATGTACTAAAACTAACCTTGTCTTGAATTTTGAGAAGTGTCATTTCATGGTCAAGCAAGGCATTGTTTTAGGACATATTATTTCCAAAGATGGTATTTCCGTAGATCCGGCCCAGATTAATGTCATATCTAGTTTGCCTTACCCCTCTTCCGAGAAGGAGGTCCGCTCTTTCCTTGGACATGCAGGATTTTATCGGAGATTCATAAAGGATTTTAGCAAGATAGCATTGTCTCTCTCAAAGTTGTTACAAAAAGATGTTGAGTTTGATTTATGCAAGGAATGCATGGAGGCTTTTGACAAGCTCAAGGTAGCATTAACCCAAGCTCCCATTGTGCGAGGGCCGGATTGGAGTCGGCCATTTGAAATAATGTGTGATGCTTCAAATTTTTCCGTGGGAGCCGCGTTAGCACAACGCGAGGGTAAGAATCCATATGTCATATCCTATGCATCAAAAACACTAGATGGAGCCCAATCCAACTATACTACTACCGAAAAAGAACTTTTGGCCATTGTTTTTGCCTTGGACAAGTTCCGAGCATATCTTCTCGGTTCAAAGGTGGTAGTGTACTCGGATCATGTGGCATTAAAGTATTTGTTGGCTAAGAAGGAATCCAAACCGAGATTGAATAGATGGGTTTTATTGTTGCAAGAGTTTGACTTGGAAATCAAGGATAGGAGTGGTACGCAAAACCTAGTGGCGGACCACTTAAGTCGCCTCGAACACACAAAAGGCGATACTACTCCTATCAATGATTCTTTTCCCTTTGAGGGCTTGCATGTAATCTCGAAAACCATTCCTTGGTATGCACCAATCACCAATTACTTATTATCTCGCTCCTTCCCTCCTAATCTCTCCAAACATCAAAGGGATAAGCTAAAAAGCGAATCCAAATACTATGTGTGGGATGACCCATACCTTTAGAGATGTGGGGCGGATCAAGTAATTTGAAGGTGCATTCGACAAACTGAATTCCACTCAATCTTGGAAGCTTGCCACTCCTCCGAAGGAGGAGGCCATTTTGGACCACAAAGAACGGCAAGAAAAATCTTAGATTGTGGCTTTTGGTGGCCAACTCTTTTCAAGGACTCTTCTCATTTTTGTAAATCTTGTTCTGAATGCATTAGATTTGGTAACATCTCCAAGAAGGATGAAATTCCCCAATGAACCATGATATTTTGTGAGATTTTTGATGTGTGGGAAATTGACTTTATGGGGCCATTCCCTAATTCTAATGGTTTCCTCTATATTCTACTTTCCGTTGATTATGTGTCCAAATGGGTGGAAGCGATACCCACCCGGACGGATGATGCTAATGTGGTCCTTTTTTTTGTGAGAAATAATATCATTTGTAGATTTGGGTTGCCACGAGCAATCGTGAGCGACCAAGGTTCACATTTTTACAACAAAAGAATGGAAAGACTCATGAAGAAGTATAGCATCATGCATAAAGTAGCCACGGCCTACCACCCACAAACAAATGGCCAAGCTGAAGTTTTTAATCGGGAGATTAAACAAATCTTGGAAAGGATTGTGAAGCCCAATAGGAAAGATTGGAGTGCTAAGCTCACCGATGCATTATGGGCCTACCGAATGGCATACAAAACGCCAATTGGCATGAGCCCCTTTCGGTTGGTGTATGGCAAGGCTTGCCATTTACCGGTGGAGATAGAGCACAAGGCGTATTGGGCCATCAAGGAGTGTAATCCAAGTTTGGGTGGAGACGGAATTGAGAGGAAGCTATAATTAGCGGAGTTGGAATGTTTGAGGGTTGAAGCTTATGAGAACTCTAGACTTTACAAGGAGAAAATGAAAGCCGTGCATGATAGGAACATAAGAGGCAAAGAATTTAAAGCCAGTGATCTAGTCCTTCTTTACAATTCTAGATTGAGATTGTTGCCCGGTAAACTAAGGTCAAAATGGGAAGGCCCATATCAAGTAGTGAAAGCGGAAACCTATGGGGTTTACCATTTGTGCCATCCCTCAAGTTTGGATATCTTCAAGGTCAATGGGCACCGTCTCAAGTTGTATCATGGTGAGCAAATGAAGAGCAACAAAGAGATTGAGGTATTCCTTTTGAAAGATGCACCTCTTGGCAAAGAGCAATGAGCTAGTGGAAGTCCAACTTAAGGACATTAAACAAAAGTGTTAGGTTGGAGACACCCCACCATGATGAGATCTATCCTTTTTACTCTTTTGTATATAGTTTTTAAACTCTTGATTGGTTTGCGATTGCTTAGCTATAGTCCTATTTGATTAGAGTTAATTGTAAATACCTAGGATATTTTACTCATGAAGCCTTGCATTGATTTTTCCATGAATGACTTGATTGTGTGGTAGAAGAACACCCCTCTTTAGGTCTTACATTGATTTTGGGTGTTTTTGGCCTCTTTGGCTGGATTGGCCATTTAATTCATGACAATTAGGCATCTTTCATGTTATTTCAAAAAAAAAAAGAGAATAAGGGTGGCACGTGTCGTGCACTGTGCGCGTACGCGTCCATCGGTCTTCGCAGTTACTGGGCCATCTTCCAGAGAGTTGTGCAAATTCTGGGCCCTAGGCATAACCAGCATGACGCATGCACACACTATGCGCGGACGCGTCCATGGCCATTTGCACAAAAGCACGCGTACGCGCACTAGCCGCGTACGCGTCACTACTGCGATTTGTGATCCTGGGCCATTCCTCCCGAGAGTTGTGTCCTGGTTGGGCAAATTTCATGCTACTGGCCCGGCCCAACTCACGCGTAGGCGCACCAGGCGCGCCCGCGTACTTTGACCATCATGCCAATCGACGCGTCAGCGAACCGTGTGCGTCCGCGTCGATCACCAAATTCTATTTTCTGGTACTTTTTCCTGAGAGTTGCGCCAGAGTTGTGCCCAACCTATGCTGAGGGCACAACTCCTATGCACGCGCATGCGCGCCTGGCACTCACGCGCACACCAACATTTCGCTACTTCGTGCACACGCGCACCGTGCACGTCCGCGCCCTTACTGATTTTGCCCATGCACGCGCACGCATGCATGGCGCGCGCATCGGTTCCGCGAACCAATTGAATTAGAGCGCGCCTTCCTCCTTCATTTTTCTTTCTTTCTTCTTACCACCACCATTCTTCTTCACTTCTACCTTTCTCTACCATCTCTACCACCTCTTCTCCGCCACCACCGGTGGCAACCACCACCTTCGGCGATCCCACACCCCCCCTTTTTCCCTCTCCTTTCTCTCACTCTTCCCTACCTTTTCTCCCACCTCCATACCCCATTTTTCTTCCTCCTCCTCTCACGGTATTGCTCTTTCTATTTTTGTTTAGTTTTCTTTGTTTCCTTTTCCCTTTCCTTAGTTACATTCCCTTACTCCCCCTCTTAGTGGTTGCATTCCTGTTTCCTTTGTTTGTTGGATTTTCTTTCTCTCTTTCTTTTCATTTTCTCATGGGTGTTTCAAGTGGAGCTTACTCTTGCATTGATGAGTTTGTTTTATTTACTTGCTTTCTTTTGCACTTTGTGGTATGATATGATAATTGATGATGCTTTATGGGATGTCACATTGTCACTCTTCTCTCAATTTTTGTCAAAAAAGGGATGCACACCAAGTATTTGATGAAAGACCCACATGACTTCTTGGAGTTATTTTAACTTAGTGTTTTCTATCTTAGTTCTCTTTCTCATTCACTTGTTTGTTCATATGTGCATTGAGCTTACTTTTCTTATTTCATTTCTACATGCTCTTCCCCTATTTTTCACTTCTTGTTATTGATGTTAAGAGTGTGTGCTTTTCATGCGTCTTGTTTGCATGCCTATACCACTCATGCATCACTTGCTAGTGATTAGCCAAAATTTTCATTATGGACTTCGTCTCATGTTGCAGCTGTCATGTGTCTAAGCTACTTATATTTTATGCCTTGTCACTAGCATGCTTATTCTTTCTTGATGCCTCTTTAAGCTTAATTTCACCACTTCTCCTTCTTTTCTAGGATGGTGATCAAGAGAGACAATGGAAAGGCACCCAAGAAGGCACCCTCACGGTCCACTAGCAAAGCACAACAAGGACCTAAAGCCAAGCCCCTCTCTAATAAGACAAGGAGTGTTGCTAACATTGATGGTTTGGAGAAGGACAATTCGGCAAGGGATCCGAACAAGTTCCCCAACCGCTACTGTGAACTTGTCTTCCCCTTGATCAAACCAAGGAACTTTCATGCGGAGCCCCTCCTGGCCCCTCCGGCTCATGTCATACCGCTCATCATGCCCCGCATCGAACGGCGGCAATGGGAGTTCCTATTTAGGAAGCCACGGGAGGCCAATTTGTCTTGGGTGGTTGAATTTTACACCAACTACAACTCCCCTCCCTTGCATCAGTATTTGTGTGCCGAAGGCATGTTCCCGTTACAGAGGAGGCTATTCAAAGTGTGCTTAAGACCGGACCATTAGCGGAAGGGATTGATGCCTATCAAGAGATTTTGTCGGCACGGTGCCAACGTGCGTTTGATTGGGATGTTATCCTCAAGGTCATTGCTATACCTGAATCATTCTGGATTCGAGAAAGGATGAGACCCCGGCCCAAGGGCCTCACCGCACACTTTCTCACTAAAGAAGCTCAGGCATGGGCCCAAATTCTAACCTACTATGTGCTCCCAAGCACCCATGACTCATCTATCACTGCCGAGTTAGCCTTGTTGGTTTGGTGTGTCCTCACCGAGAGAACAGTGCATATTCCTCATCTCATTCGCCAATCCATGGGCCGCATCCACACTAAGGGAAATCTACCCTTCCCGCTCTAGTGACCGACTTAGTCGCCGCAGCCGGTTGGTGCACGAAATTGTGATCATCAACAATGGCGCCAAAGACTTGGAGCTCTCAAACGTGAATCACACTTTGTCATAATTCTGCACAACTAACCAGCAAGTGCACTGGGTCGTCCAAGTAATAAATCTTACGTGAGTAAGGGTCGATCCCACGGAGATTATCGGCTTGAAGCAAGCTATGGTCTTCTTGTAAATCTCAGTCAGGCAGATTCAAATGGTGATGGAGGATTGATAATTAAAAGATGAATAAAACATAAAATAAAGATAGAGATACTTATGTAATTCATTGGTGGATTTCAGATAAGCGTATGAAGATGCTTTGTTCCCCTTGAACCTCTGCTTTCCTATTGCCTTCTTCCAATTATTCATACTTCTTTCCATGGCAAGCTTTATGTTGAGCATCACCATTGTCAATGGCTATATCCCATCCTCTCAGTGAAAATGGTCCTGATGCTCTATCACAACATCGGCTAATCAACTGTCAGTTCTCGATCATGTCGGAATAGGATCCATTGATCCTTTTGCGTCTGTCACATGCCCCACAATCGCGAGTTTGAAGCTCGTCACAGTCATCCCTTCCCAGATCCTACTCAGAATACCACAGACAAGGTTTAGACTTTTCAAATCTCAGGAATGGCTGCCATTAATTCTAGCCTATACCACGAAGGTTCCAATCTTAGATTAGAAACCCAAGAGATACACACTCAATCGAAGGTAGAACGGAGGTGGTTGTCAGGCACACGTTCATAGGTGAGAATGATGATGAGTGTCACGGATTATCACATTCATCAAGTTGAAGAACGAATGAATATCTTGGAGAAGAAATAGACTTGAGTTGAAAAGAAAAACAATAGTACTTGTATTAATTCATGAAGAACAGCAGAGCTCCACACCTTAATCTATGGTGTGTAGAAACTCCACCGTTGAAAATACATAAGAACAAGGTTCAGGCATGGCCGTGAGGCCAGCCCCAAATGTGAAAAGGTCTATCAAAAGTATGAGTAAAGTGTGAAAATACAATAGCAAAGGGTCCTATTTATAGAGAACTAGTAGCCTAGGGTTACAGAATAAGTAATTAATGCAGAAATCTTCTTCCGGGGCCCACTTGGTGTGTGCTTGGGCTGAGCATTGAAGCATTTTCGTGTAGAGGCTTCTCTTGGAGTTAAACGCCAGCTTTTGTGCCAGTTTGGGCGTTTAACTCCAGCTTTTGTGCCAGCTTTGGAGTTAAACGCCTGAATTCTTGAGCTGACTTGGAACGCCTGTTTGGGCCATCAAATCTCGAGCAAAGTATGGGCTATTATATATTGCTGGAAAGCCCAGGATGTCTACTTTCCAACGCAATTGAGAGCGCGCCAATTGGGCTTCTGTAGCTCCAGAAAATCCACTTTGAGTGCAGAGAGGTTAGAATCCAACAGCATCTGCAGTCCTTTTTCAGCCTCTGAATCAGATTTTTGCTCAGGTCCCTCAATTTCAGCCAGAAAATACCTGAAATCACAGAAAAACATAAAAACTCATATTAAAGTCCAGAAGAGTGATTTTTATTTAAAAACTAATAAAAATATAATAAAAACTAATTAAAATATACTAAAAACATACTAAAAACAATGCCAAAAAGCGTATAAATTATCCGCTCATCACAACACCAAACTTAAATTGTTACTTGTCCCCAAGCAACTGAAAATCATATAGGATAAAAAGAAAAGAATTTACAATGAATTCCAAAAACATCTATGAAGATCAGTATTAATTAGATGAGCGGGGCTTTTAGCTTTTTGCCTCTGAACAGTTTTGGCATCTCACTTTATCCTTTGAAGTTCAGAATGATTAGCTTCTATAGGAACTCAGAATCCGGATAGTGTTATTGATTCTCCTAGTTAAGTATGTTGATTCTTGAACACAGCTACTTTATGAGTCTTGGCCGTGGCCCTAAGCACTTTGTTTTCCAGTATTACCACCGGATACATAAATGCCACAGACACATAACTGGGTGAACCTTTTCATATTGTGACTCAGCTTTGCTAGAGTCCCCAATTAGAGGTGTCCAGGGTTCTTAAGCACACTCTTCTTTTTTGCTTTGGACCTCGACTTTAACCGCTCAGTCTCAAGTTTTCACTTGACACCTTCACGCCACAAGCACATGGTTAGGGACAGCTTGGTTTAGCCGCTTAGGCCAGGATTTTATTCCTGTGGGCCCTCCTATCCACTAATGCTCAAAGCCTTGGATCCTTTTTATCACCCTTGACTTTTGGTTTAAAGGGGTATTGGCTTTTTCTGCTTGCTTTTTCTTTTTTTCTTTTTCTTTTCTCTCTCTCTTTTTTTTTCCGCATATATCTTTTTTTCTGCAATCTTTTCACTGCTTTTTCTTGCTTCAAGAATCAATTTTATGATTTTTCAGATCATCAAATAACATTTCTCCTTTTCCTTTCATTCTTTCAAGAGCCAACAATTTTAACATTCATAAACAATCAAATTAAAAAAATGCACTGTTCAAGCATTCATTCAGAAAAACAATAGTATTGCCACCACATCAAGATAATTAAACTGTTTTAAAATTTGAAATTCATGCACTTCTTTTTCTTTTTCAATTAAAAACATTTTTCATTTAAGAAAGGTGATGGATTCATTTTCATAGCTTTAAGGCATAGACACTTAGACACTAATGATCATGTAATAAAGACACAAACATAAATAAACATAGAGCATAATTTTCGAAAAACATGAAATAAGGAACAAGGAAATTAAAGAACGGGTCCACCTTAGTGATGGCGGCTTGTTCTTCCTCTTGAAGATCTTATGGAGTGCTTGAGCTCCTCAATGTCTCTTCCTTGCCTTTGTTGCTCCTCTCTCATGGTTCTTTGATCTTCTCTAATTTCATGGAGGAGGATGGAATGCTCTTGGTGCTCCACCCTTAGTTGTCCCATGTTGGAACTTAATTCTCCTAGGGAGGTGTTGATTTGCTCCCAATAGTTTTATGGAGGAAAATGCATCCCTTGAGGCATCTCAGGGATTTCATGATGAAGAAATTCCTCATGCTCTTGTCCATGAGTGGGATCTCTTGTTTGCTCCATCTTTTTCTTAGTGATGGGCTTGTCCTCGTCAATGAGGATGTCTCCCTCTATGTCAATTCCAACCGAATTGCAGAGGTGACAAATGAGATGAGGAAAGGCTAACCTTGCCATAGTGGAGGACTTGTCCACCACCTTGTAGAGTTCTTGGGATATATCCTCATGAACTTCCACTTCTTCTCCAATCATGATGCTATGTATCATGATAGCCCGGTCTATAGTAGTTTCGGACCGGTTGCTAGTGGGAATGATTGAGCGTTGGATGAACTCCAACCATCCCCTAACCACGGGCTTGAGGTCATGCCTTCTTAGTTGAACTGGCTTCCCTCTTGAATCTCTCTTCCATTGAGCGCCCTCTTCACAGATGTCCATGAGGACTTGGTCCAACCTTTGATCAAAGTTGACCCTTCTAGTGTAGGGGTGTGCATCTCCTTGTATCATAGGCAAGTTGAATGCCAACCTTACATTTTCCGGACTAAAATCTAAGTAATTCCCCCGAACCATTGTAAGCCAATTCTTAGGGTCCGGGTTCATACTTTGATCATGGTTCTTGGTGATCCATGCATTGGCATAGAACTCTTGAACCATTAAGATTCCGACTTGTTGAATGGAGTTGGTGAGAACTTCCCAACCTCTTCTTTGGATCTCATGTCAGATCTCCAGATACTCATTCTTTTTGAGTTTGAAAGGGACCTCGGGGATCACTTTCTTCTTGGCCACAATTTCATAGAAGTGGTCTTGATGCACCCTTGAGAGGAATCTCTCCATCTTCCATGACTCAGAGGTGGAAGCTTTTGCCTTCCCTTTCCTCTTTCTAGAGGTTTCTCCGGCCTTTGGTGCCATAAATGGTTATGGAAAAACAAAGAGCTTTAGCTTTTACCACACCAAACTTAGAAGGTTGCTCGTCCTCGAGCAAAAGAAGAAAGAAGAGAGTAGAAGAAGAAGAAATAGAGGAGATGGAGTGGGCTTTGTGTTTCGGCCAAGGGGGAGAAGTGGTGTTTAGGTTGTGTGAAAATGAAGGAGTGAAGATGGGTTTATATAGGGGTGAGAGGGGTGTGTATGGTTTGGCCATAGAGGATGGGTTTGGGAGGGAAAGTGGTTTGAATTTGAATGGTGAGGTAGGTGGGGTTTGATAGGTGAGGGGTTTTTGGGGAAGAGGTATTGAGGTGATTGGTAAATGGGTGAAGAAGAGAGAGAGTAGTGGGGTAGGTGGGGATTCTGTGGGATCCACAGATCCTGATGTGTCAAGGATATCTCATCCCTGCACCAAGTGGCGTGCAAAACGCCTCTTTTTGCCAATCCTGGCATTAAACGCCAGGCTGCTGCCCAGTTCTAGCGTTTAACGCCAGTTTCTTGCCCATTCCTGGCGTTAAATGCCAGTCTGGTGCCCTTTTCTGGCGTTAAATGCCTAGAATGATGCCAGACTGGGCGTTTAACTCCCATTCTGCTACCTTTACTGGCGTTTAAACGCCAGTAGCTGTCTCCTCCAGGGTGTTCTATTTTTCATTCTGTTTTTCACTTTGTTTTTGCTTTTTCAATTGTTTTTGTGACTTCACATGATTATCAACCTATAAAAAACATAAAATAACAAAAGAAAATATAAATTTAACATAGATAAGTAAAAATTGGGTTGCCTCCCAACAAGCGCTTCTTTAATGTCAATAGCTTGACAGTGGCTCTCATGGAGCCTCACAGATGTTCAGAGCAATGTTGGAACCTCCCAACACCAAACTTAGAGTTTGAATGTGGGGGTTCAACACCAAACTTAAAGTTTGGTTGTGGCCTCCCAACACCAAACTTAGAGTTTGACTGTGGGGGCTCTGTTTGACTCTGTATTGAGAGAAGCTCTTCATGCTTCCTCTCCATGGTGACAGAGGGATATCCTTGAGCTTTAAACACAAGGGAGTCTTCATTCACTTGAATGATTAATTCTCCTCTGTCAATATCAATCACAGCTTTTGCTGTGGCTAGGAAGGGTCTGCCAAGGATGATGGATTCATCCATACACTTCCCAGTTTCTAGGATTATGAAATCAGCAGGGATGTAATGATCTTCAACTTTTACCAAGACATCCTCTACAAGTCCATAAGCCTATTTCTTTGAATTGTCTGCCATCTCTAGTGAGATTCTTGCAGCTTGTACCTTAATGATCCCTAGCTTCTCCATTACAGAGAGAGGCATGAGGTTTATGCTTGACCCTAAGTCACACAGAGCCTTCTCAAAGGTCATGGTGCCTATGGTGCAAGGGATTGAGAACTTTCCAGGGTCCTGTCTCTTCAGAGGTAATCTCTGCCTAGTCAAGTCATCCAGTTCTTTGATGAGCAATGGAGGTTCATTCTCCAAAGTATCATTACCAAATAACTTGTCATTTAGCTTCATGATTGCTCCAAGGTACTTAGCAACTTGATCTTCAGTGACATCTTCATCCTCTTCAGAGGAAGAATATTCATCAGAGCTCATGAATGGCAGAAGTAGATTTAATAGAATCTCTATTGTCTCAGTATGAGCCTCAGATTCCCATGGTTCCTCATTAGGGAACTCCATGGAGGTCAGTGGGCGTCCATTGAGGTCTTCCTCAGTGGGAATCACTTCCTCTTCCTCCTCTCCATGTTCGGCCATGTGAGATGTGGTTATGGCCTTGCACTCTCTTTTTGGGTTCTCTTCTGTATTGCTAGGGAGAGTGCTAGGAGGGAGTTCAGTAATTTTCTTACTCAGCTGACCCAATTGTGCCTCCAAATTTCTAATGGGGGACCTTGTTTCAGTCATGAAACTTTGAGTGGTTTTGATTAGATCAGAGACAATGGTTGCTAAGTCAGAGTGGTCTTGCTTAGAATTCTCTGTCTGTTGCTGAGAAGGTGATGGAAAAGGCTTGCCATTGCTAAACCTGTTTCTTCCACCATTATTGTTGTTGAAACCTTGTTGAGGTCTCTGTTGATCCTTCCATGAGAGATTTGGATGATTTCTCCATGAAGGATTATAGGTATTTCCATAGGGTTCTCCCATGTAATTCACCTCTTCCATTGCTGGGTTCTCAGAATCATAAGCTTCTTCTTCAGAAGAAGCTTCCTTAGTACTGCCTGTTGCTGCTTGCATTTCAGACAGACTCTGAGAAATCATATTGACTTGTTGGGTCAATATTTTATTCTGAGCCAATATAGCATTCAGAGTATCAATCTCAATAACTCCCTTCTTCTGAGTTGTCCCATTATTCACAGGATTCCTTTCAGAGGTGTACATGAATTGGTTATTTGCAACCATTTCAATGAGTTCTTAAGCTTCTGCAGGCGTCTTCTTCAGATGAAGAGATCCTCCAGCAGAGCTATCCAATGACATCTTGGATAGTTCAGACAGACCATCATAGAAGATTCCTATGATGCTCCATTCTGAAAGCATGTCAGAAGGGCACCTTCTGATCAATTGCTTGTATCTCTCCCAAGCTTCATAGAGGGACTCACCATCCTTCTGTCTAAAGGTTTGGACTTCCACTCTAAGCTTACTCAATTTTTGAAGTGGAAAGAACTTTGCCAATAAGGCATTGACTAGTTTTTTCCAAGAGTTCAGGCTTTCCTTAGGTTGTGAATCCAACCATGTTCTAGCTTTGTCTCTTACAGTAAAAGGAAAAGGCATAAGTCTGTAGACTTTAGGGTCAACCCCATTGGTCTTGACAGTGTCACAGATTTGCAAGAATTCAGCTAAGAACTGATGAGGATCTTCCAATGGAAGTCCATGAAACTTGCAATTCTGTTGCATTAGAGAAACTAATTGAGTCTTAAGCTCAAAGTTGTTTGCTCTAATGGCAGGGATAGAGATGCTTCTCCCATAGAAATCAGGAGTAGGTGCAGTAAAGTCACCAAGCGCCTTCCTTGTATTGTTGGCATTGTTGTTGTTTTCGGCTGCCATGATTTCTTCTTCTTTGAAGAGTTCTGTTAGGCCCTCTAAAGAGAATTGTTCTTTAGCTTCTCTTAGCTTTCTCTTCAAGGTCCTTTCAGGTTCAGGATCAGCTTGAACAAGTATGCCTTTATCTTTGTTCCTGCTCATATGAAAGAGAAGAGAACAAGAAAGTAGGGAATCCTCTATGTCACAGTATAGAGATTCCTTGAGGTGTCAGAGGAAAAGAAGAATAGAAGGAGGAGGTGGAGAAGAGGGAATTTGAATTTTATCAAGAGGGATAGAGTTCGAATTGCACCTTGATGAGGAGTCTTAGTCCTTTAAATAGAAGGATGTGAAAAGAGGGAAAGAATTTTTGAAAATAAATTAAAAGATTTTAAAAAGAAACTTGAAAATTTGATTGAGATTTTCAAAAACTAAGATTGGGAAAGAAATAAAGGTATTTTTGAAAAAGATTTTGAAATTAGAAAAAAGATATGATTGAAAAAAATAATTTTGAAAAAGATGTGATTGAAAAGATATGTTTGAAAAGATATGATTGAGAATCAATTTTAGAAAAAGAAAATTTTTAAAATTGAAGTTGATTACTTGACTATCAAGAAATTATAAGATATGATTTTAAAATTTAAAGTTTGATCCTTTCTTAATAGGCAAGTAACAACTTGAAAATTTTGAAGTAAATCTTTAATTGAAGCAAGGATTTTTGAAAATAGCAAAAATAAATATAAAATGGAAAGAAATTGATTTTGAAAGAGATATGATTGAAAAGATATGATTTGAAAAAGATTTGATTTTGAAAAATTATGAAAACTTGAAAAAAATGTGAATTAAAAACAAAATCTTCCCTCTAGTGTCATCCTGGCGTTAAACGCCCAGAATGGTGCCCATTCTGGTGTTTAACGCCCAAATCTCTACCTTTTTGGGCGTTAAACGGCCAGCCAGGTACCCTGGCTGGCGTTTAAACGCCAATTTTCCTTCTTCACTGGGTGTTTTGAACGCCCAGCTTTTTCTGTTTGATTCATCTGCTAAATGTTCTGAATCTTCAATTCTCTGTATTATTAACTTGAAAAGACACAATTTTGATAATATTTTTGAATTTTTAATGATGAGAAACAATAAGAATGCAACTAAGATAAAATAAACAATGCATGCAGGACACCAAACTTAAAAATTTTCATATAAAAGACACTAACAAATTGAGAATGCATATGAGAAACAACAAAACACACAAAACAAGAGAATTTAAAGATCAGAGCAATGAAATCATCAAGAACAACTTGAAGATCAATTAAGAACATATGTCTAAATTTTCGAAAATTAGAAGGATAAAGACATGCAATTGACACCAAACTTAAAATTAGACATTAGACTCAAACAAGAAACATAAAATATTTTTTATTTTTATGATTTTATAAATTTTTTTGTGATTTTTCGAAAATTGAGTGGAGAAGAAAGGGATTCAAAATTTTTAACAAGAGTTCCAGGAATCATTGCAATGCTAGTCTAAGACTCCGGTCCAGGAATTAGACATGGCTTACTAGCCAGCCAAGCTTTCAATGAAAGCTCCGGTCCAAAACACTAGACATGGCCAATGGCCAGCCAAGCTTTAGCAGATCATTGCTCTCAACAGCAAAATTGATAGAAATCAACAAGCTCTTGTGATGATAAGTTGAAACCTAGGTCCAAAAGATTAGACATGGCTTTTCAGCCAGCCAGACTTCAACAAATCATCATGAAACTCTAGAATTCATTCTTAAAAACTCTGAAGAACAAAATAGAAAATCTTTTTGTATTTTTGAAAATTTTTTTTCGAAAAATAAAAAGGAAAAGTACCTAATCTAAGCAACAAGATGAACCGTCAGTTGTCCAAACTCGAATAATCCCCGGCAACGGCACCAAAAACTTGGTGCACGAAATTGTGATCATCAACAATGGCGCCAAAGGCTTGGAGCTCTTAAACATGAATCACACTTTGTCACAATTCCGCACAACTAACCAGCAAGTGCATTGGGTCGTCCAAGTGATAAACCTTACGTGAGTAAGGGTCGATCCCACGGAGATTGTCGGCTTGAAGCAAGCTATGGTCATCTTGTAAATCTCAGTCAGGCAGATTCAAATGGTGATGGAGGATTGATAATTAAAAGATGAATAAAATATAAAATAAAGATAGAGATACTTATGTAATTCATTGGTGGATTTCAGATAAGCATATGAAGATGCTTTGTTCCCCTTGAACCTCTGCTTTCCTATTGCCTTCTTCCAATCATCCATACTCCTTTCCATGGCAAGCTTTATGTTGGGCATCACCGTTGTCAATGGCTACATCCCGTACTCTCAGTGAAAATGGTCCTGATGCTCTGTCACAACATCGGCTAATCAGCTGTCGGTTCTCGATCATGTCGAAATAGGATCCATTGATCCTTTTGCGTCTGTCACACGCCCCACAATCGCGAGTTTGAAGCTCGTCACAGTCATCCCTTCCCAGATCCTACTCAGAATACCACAGATAAGGTTTAGCCTTTCCGGATCTCAGGAATGGCTGCCATTAATTCTAGCCTATACCACGAAGGTTCCAATCTTAGATTAGAAACCCAAGAGATACACACTCAATCGAAGGTAGAACGGAGGTGGTTGTCAGGCACACGTTCATAGGTGAGAATGATGATGAGTGTCACGGATCATCACATTCATCAAGTTGAAGAACGAATGAATATCTTGGAGAAGAAATAGACTTGAGTTGAAAAGAAAAACAATAGTACTTGTATTAATTCATGAAGAACAGCAGAGCTCCACACCTTAATCTATGGTGTGTAGAAACTCTACCGTTGAAAATACATAAGAACAAGGTTCAAGAATGGCCGTGAGGCCAGCCCCAAACGTGAAAAGGTCTATCAAAAGTATGAGTAAAGTGTGAAAATACAATAGCAAAGGGTCCTATTTATAGAGAACTAGTAGCCTAGGGTTACAGAATAAGTAATTAATGCAAAAATCTTCTTCCGGGGCCCACTTGGTGTGTGCTTGGGCTGAGCATTGAAGCATTTTCGTGTAGAGGCTTCTCTTGGAGTTAAACACCAGTTTTTGTGCCAGTTTGGGCGTTTAACTCCACCTTTTGTGCCAGCTTTGGAGTTAAACGCCAGAATTCTTGAGCTGACTTAGAACGCCTGTTTAGGCCATCAAATCTCGGGCAAAATATGGACTATTATATATTTCTGGAAAGCCCAGGATGTCTACTTTCCAACGCAATTGAGAGCGCGCCAATTGGGTTTTTGTAGCTCTAGAAAATCTACTTTGAGTACAGGGAGGTCAGAATCCAACAGCATCTGTAGTCCTTTTTCAGCCTCTGAATCAGATTTTTGCTCAGGTCCCTCAATTTCAGCCAGAAAATATCTGAAATCACAGAAAAACACAAAAACTCATAGTAAAGTCCAGAAGTGTGATTTTTATTTAAAAACTAATAAAAATATAATAAAAACTAATTAAAATATACTAAAAACATACTAAAAACAATGCCAAAAAGCGTATAAATTATCCGCTCATCACCGGTGTTCCCCGAGAGACTAAGGATAGAAGGGCCATGATCCCGGCGGATGGAGATGTTGTTCCAAATGGGAGATACCTTTACCCTCCAGCGGACACCGAAGAGCCACACTTATCCGTCCCCATGAGCATCCCCTCTACCTCATCTGTACCACCAAAGTCATCCATGCAACGGATAGAGGAACTCCACAATAAGCTTGACCGTTATGAGCGGCGTAACCAACGCCGTTACGCTTTTGTCAAGAAGCTTCTAGGTTGCCTAGCCCCACCTATGGAAGAACCGGAAATTTCCACGTCCACCAATACCAATAATGAGGAAAGTGATAATGACGAAGAGGATGGACACTCGGAAGCCAATCAACCGCTGCGTCTCACTCAAGGCACGGAGGACCGTGCCAACTTCTAAGTGTGGGGAGGTCGGTCGTCTGACCGGTCTTCATAGGTAACACCCGAATAAATTTCTTTAAATTTCTTGAATCTCTTTTGCTAATTAGGATAGGTTGCATGTTAGGTTTTTCATTTTTTTTGGCATCCTTTGCATGTTAATATCTCTTAATAAATCCACTTGGTTAGAGCAATGACTTTTCTCCTAGAAAACTAGAATTTTAGGGCGACCCTACCAATTTTGAAATTTGAAAATCTTTTGATGCTTAGCTTGTTTGAAGGATGTATTTTGGAACATGGAATTAGAATTTGAGCCAAGAACACAAGCAAGCGAGTTTTGAGCCTAATGGTGTGGTTACATCTTATAACCACTTGCTTTTTCCTTCTTGTGTGCAATTATTCTCTTCCTACGATTGTGATATTTGATTTGTTTAATTCTATATGTCCGTTATTTTTTGTATTCATGCATTTATATGATTGAGACCATCGTTTCATTTAGCTCACTTATCCAAATAGCCTTGCCCCTTATCTTCCATTGTTAGCCAATTTGAGCCTATGCTTAACCCACTTTGTTTGTCATTTTGGCACATTACAAGCCTTAAAGTGGAAAACAATAAAAGTTCTTAATTTGGATCTTTGATTAGCTTAGGCTAGTGTGTGTAACATTCAAGTGTGGGAAATTTTGGAACATTAGTTGAGAAAAAGGGTAATTTTATATTTTTGTTGTAAATATTGGAAATTGGGTACATGCTCATGTATTGATTAAATGTGTAGACCTTATGCATTGATGTTCTTGTATATAGTTTGAAAAAAAATGAGAAAAACAAAAGAAAAGAAAAAAAAGAAAAAGAAAAATAGTATGGAAAAGAAAAGAAAAAAATAGAAAAGCAAGAAAAGAAAAAGAAAGAAATAAAAAGGGGACAAAATGCCCCAAAGTAAAGTCAATAAGAATCAATGCACAAGTGTTGTGAAATGACAAGAAAATGCATGAGCATGAGCATGTGGAAAAGTGAAAGAATGGGTAGTTAGGTTAGCTTTAAAATTGTATAAGAGGTTATAGATTAGATGAGAAGTTTAAGCTCATCAAAGATTCAAATCTCAAGCTCACTTGACCAAATATGCATCCCTACCTTGACCCTAGCCCCATTACAACCTAAAGAAAAGACCTCATGATACTTGTATGCATGAATGGAATATATGTTGATTGTTAGAAGAAAAACAATTTTTGGAAAAGCATGAAGTAGGGGAGGATTGAGTGATCAACCCTATACACCGAGCGAATAGAGTGCAAATACTTCCGGTGAGGGGTTCGAAGCTCAACTCCTTGTTCTCGGCTCTCGCGAGCGTTCTTCATACAAATTATGCATATTTCACTTTGATGACTAGAATTGGTAGAGTTCATACATTGCCCATCATCTTGCCCTATGTGCATATACATATGTGTATTCTAGGAAGATTGAACTGCTCTTGGCCAAGTAGATAGTAGCATACACCATAGTGCATTCATGTAGGTAGATTGCATCACATGAACCCTACGCCCCTGTAGTCCTTTGATCTTTTGCTTTCCCTTAGCATGAGGACATGCTATACTTTAAGTGTGGGGACGTTGATAAACCCCGTTTTTAGGGTTTATCATGCATAGAATCTAAGGGTTTTATCAATGATCTTCCACACTTATCCATATAAAACTGCATGATTTTGTATCTCTTTTCCATTTCACCTCATAGATGAAAATATACTTCTTTTGCATCAAAAATTGATATATTGTAATCCTCCTCTATTACCATTAGATGCCTTGATCCATTTGTTAAGTGGTTTCAGAAGTTATAGGATAAAAATGGCTAAGAGCAGTGAAGGAAGCATGCATGAATGGAGAAGCATGGAACAAATTAAAGATTTGGATTTCGGACATGCACGCGCAAGCGCACCTTGCGCGTACGCGCGGATGCGTGCATCCAGAGCCAGCGGAATGGAGCCGAGCGAGGAGCCGGCATGCTTATATGGCTGGGCCATATCCCTTATGACGCTCGCGCGCACCTTACGCTTGTGCGCAGATCGTAAAAGATCCCAGAGACGCGTACGCGTGCAGTGCCCGTACGCGTCAATGTGCGCACATGATTTTTTACATGAAACACGTGCCCAGCGATTTCAAGGGGTTCCCAGGCCTGTTTTGGAGCAGATTTTGGAGGGAAAAGCTTAAGAAGATCAAGGATTAGGAGTGTTGGGAATTAGTCATAATTTTAGATATTTTAGGGAGTTAGTTACATTTTGTTTTTAGAGAGAGAAACTCCAACTTCTCTCTAGGTTTTCATTTCCTCCATTGCAAGTTTCCTTTGAATTCTTGGTGAGATCTATTGCTAATTGACTTTTTGTTTTGATACAAGTGTAGACTACTCTCCTTCTACTCTTAATTGATGTTCTGTTGGTTCAATTTCTTAGATCTAGATTTGGTTCACTTTGTTACTTTGAATGTGGATTAATGAATTGTGCAATTTCATTCAATTCCTTAATTGTTGATAATTGTTTGGAGTAGATAGCTTTAATTCAATTCTCTTCTCTCAATTACATCATGTTTTCCATAATTGCCTACCAATTGTTTGTGATAATGACAACCTTAGCTATGGAGTAAGTTTCTCTCACTTGGCTTAGGGGTTGAGTTATTAGAGACACTTGAATAGTGGATATCAATTGTAGATTATGAATTGAGAATTGCTAATTGACTTGGAGTGCAGTAAAGCTAGACTTCCCTAGGGTGAGACTAGGACTTGTGACTCAAGTTAGTTACTCTCACTTGACTTTCCTCCATTGTTAGGGGGTTAACTAAGTGAAGCAATAATCAATTCTTTTCACAGTTGAAGGAAACTATAATGATGGAACTTTCAATGCTTACCCTTAGCCAAGGCTTTTATCTCAATTAATTGTTGATTGCTTTGCTAGCTTGAATTCTTGCACCAACTCTCAAAATTATAAAAGCTCTCCTAATCAATGATGCACATCCTAAGGCAATTCCTAGGGAGAACGACCCGTGATCAATACTCTCAGTCATATATTTTAGAATTGTTTGATGCCGTATTCGCGTGTTGGTTAGAATATACTCACGATCGGATTCATTACTAGTTTCTAACCGGAATAAGAATATTTCCGTTCATCAACGCGTCTGCGTCACTTGAAAAATCAGCCATCCACATGTGCGCGTCATTCACGCGCACGTGTGACCCTGCATAATCAACTTAAAGGGGTGTATGGCCAGAAAGTTGTGATGGTATGGGGCTGGAATTGTGCTGGAAGCACAAGCCCTATCACGTGTACGCGTCCCTCACACGTCCGCGTCATTTTTCCAAATAAGGCCATTCACGCGACTCGCAGGCGTCACCCAAAATTTTGGCAATGTGCGTATTAAAACAGAGAGTTGTGTGTGCGCGAGGCTGCTCTCGCGCCACTAGCACAATTCAGGTCACGTGGACGCGTGATACACGCGTTCGTGTCGCCTGTGCCGCACAGTTTATCTAGATCAGCGCCAGAATTCCTATCTTTTCTTCCCTAATCTTATTTCTTTCTTCTCCCTTCTTATTTCCTTCTTCTTCCTTCTTTCTTCTTTATTCTTTCTTACTTTCGACTACTTTCTTCCCCCTTCTTCATCTTCTTCATCAAGGTTTTCTTTTCTTCTTTCCCTTTTTCCTTTTCCATTATTATTTTTTATTTATGTTTTCTTCTTCTTTTTCTTTTTAATTTCATTATCTATGTTTTCTTTGTCTTTCTTTTTATTTTTACATTCTTTTGATTGGTGTTAAAAATTTAATTGGGTGATTATTTTCTTCTATAGTTGCTTGTGGATTATTAAGAAGTTGTTTGACAATTATCAATAATTATTTTTGGGTTGTTTGCATGTTCAAATCTAATACTTTCAATAACATATCTACCATGCATGCTAAGTGTTTGTGAAAAAGCCCGTATGGCATCGTGCATTTTTTTTAAAATTATTTTATTCTTCTACTCTAATGCCTGTTTTTCACAAAACCCCTTTCAATATTTTATTGATTGAATATAATTGTCAATACAAATAGATTGTTAGTTTGAAACACTTGATAATCAAATTAGGCAATTAATGCTTGATCTATGCTACTCATGCCTTTGCCAGCATGCCAATAAACATCTTGCATTTACTTGCCATAACATGCACTTGCTATATTTTCATTGATGAACTTATCATATGTAGTCGCGACCATGTGTTAACGACATCCTTCTTTACCGTGCAATGATAATCACTTGTACCATTCTCTTCCTTGCTCTAACCCTTAGCTTTAAATATTACTTTCTTTTTCCATTTTCTGGATGACCACCAAGAAGGGTAAAGAGAAAGCTACTCCTAAACCACCAGCAAGGAAAGGAACAAAAAGAGCACTAGCTGCAGAGCCATCTTCAACAGCAGTAAAGCCCTCAACAAAGCGAGTAAAGAGGATCATCAGGGTCGATGAAAAAGAGAAAGCCTTTCCAGCAAAGGACTTTGCGCGGTTCACTAACCGCTATTGTGAGCAGATCTTTCCCATCCTGGCTGAGAGGAACTACAATAATGAGCACCTTCTCATCCTCCCGACCCACATTGTTGAATTTGTTGAGCCCTGCATTGAGCAAAGACAATGGGGATTCTTACGGAGAGAACCACGACAGGTCAATCTTTCAAGGGTAGTCAAATTCTACTCCAATTTTTACATCCCAACCCTGCTGTCTGTCTATGTCCGTCAGAAGCAAGTCCTCATAACTGAAGAAGCCATTCAACAAGCTTTAGATCTTCCCCCTGCTCCAGAAGGATTGGACGTATTCCAAGAAATCTCCTTCCAGCACTAGACATACCAATTTGACTGGGTCGCCGTTCTCAGAGTTATAGCATAACCTGGCAGCAGATGGATCTATGGATACCATCGATCCCGACCTAAGGGAATATTGGCTTCAGCACTCACCTTAGAGGCTCGAGTGTGGGCACAGATTATGTCCCACTACATTTTTCTGAGCACTCACGAATCCTCCTTCACTGCAAATATGGTTGTTCTTCTCTGGTGTATCCTTACAGACCAGCCTCTCAATTTACCAAGACACTTTCGGCATGCCATGAGACACGTACAAATGCGAGCAACCTACCTTCCCACTGGTTTCAGATCTAGTCTCAGCAGGCTCTACAGAGCTGGGGCCGGCCATGATCACGGTGATCAGTATCCTAGGAAGTAACACCTCAGCCATCTTATGCCAACCATGACTGTCCATATAATTCTTTCCTCACATAACTTGATAACCAGACTACTGCCAGAAGTGAGAGGTTCAGTAGCATAATGACCGAAAATAAAACCCTTTAATAAAGCTTATAAATTATTTGACTTCATTTGAAATGATTGCTTTTGACACATGAAATGAAAATAAATTGATTTATCTTAAACTTCTGTTTGAAAATCACATTGATAAATAAAGATTTATTGAAAATGTGTTTAAGATATAAATTAAAATTTTTGACTGAGCACTTGAATTGAACTTTAATATGAAGTTGTAACTGATTTGATAAATTCTTTTGAAAAATTATATTTTAACTTGATTTAGATAAAACATAAA